>NC_143460.1:2125000-2422500 GCF_987193195.1 Phasianus colchicus | reverse complement strand
AAAAATAAAACACAAATGAAAAAAAAAAAAGAGTCAAAAGACTTTGCAAAGTTTTAGCTAGGGAAGTCATGACTATGATTTGAGACACTCTCCTTCAAAATCCCAATATGCTGCCCCCGCAAGAGCACAGTTACACCAAGTCTAAAATAAATACTGAAACTTCACATTGTTCCTCTTGCTTCTGGAAAGTAATCTCTCTTTTGGACATTCCCCAGCCTTTAGAGACTGACTCACGATGTCTCAGGCACACAAGGTTAGAATAACAAATTGAAACTAACACTAATTCAAAATGCATCACATGAACTTTAGCCCAAAGTTTTAAAGGCTCTGTTGCACCCTTACAGAAACTCCAGCAACTACTAATGCCCAATTCAAGAGCTGACTGTAAGCATGTGACTTTGAAAGCTGAAAGCAAGAGCATTACAAAGAAGGCAGAAATAGCTAAGGGAAGTTAGATCTGAGGACAGCAGAAGAAAAAGGCAGAAGTCTGGGTTGAGCTGAATCAGACTGTTATATGAAAAAAAAGAAATCAGGAAGATTTAAAAGACAGAAACTAGGAGTACCAGTCAGAAAGAACTCAAAATTAGACCTATTAACCATCACGGCCTTCACAAAGAGTTAATAAAATGCCTCTGCCTTCATCCCTTGGAGTGAACAGAAGGCAGCCAGAAAATAGCCTCCATATCTTATCAGACCAGGAATGCAGCCATGACCACCTCCAAGGAAGGAAAGCCTACGATGTCTGGTCACATTCCATATCCCCACACAACCAGGGAGACTTCTACCTGGAGACACCAAGTAAATTAAGTGTCAGGTGCCTCCTAGAGCCTCAAATTTTAGGACCACAAGCCTCAGCAAGGCCACTTCCTGGGAGCTTAAGCTATGTAAACAACGTGAAGATGATTACCTGACGTGATGTGCTCCTGCTGAAGCCCCAAGAGCTCTGTCAGAATCCCCACACACTGTTCTGTGTATGTCCTAGCAATACTGCCTGCAAGACAACAAAAAGGATACAAGTCAGCCACGAGCCCAACTATTCATCACAAACTCATTTTAAAGAGACAGTCGTCTTCTCTCTTTTTTGACTATTTTCTGACAGTCAAATGAGCACATATCCTCACATAGGGCACACATTCCTTTTTCTGATGCCATACCTTTGAGAAAGTCTGCACTTGTCTTAAACAGAGCACGTGAGAAAAGCATTTTAGCATCCCAAGAATGCTATAAAAACATATATTTTCAAGGTTGAAAAAATGAAATCAAACTGCTCCAAATCACCTGAACTCTGCCTCCATCACAACTCAAACAACAAGTAAGTATTAAAGCAGCTCATCCATCCACTACAGTCTCATTAAGACTCAACACTATCAGGCTCATCTAAGATAAAATT
This sequence comes from Phasianus colchicus, assembly GCF_987193195.1. Taxonomy (NCBI): domain Eukaryota; kingdom Metazoa; phylum Chordata; class Aves; order Galliformes; family Phasianidae; genus Phasianus; species Phasianus colchicus. Next base: position 2,421,110 of record NC_143460.1, on the reverse strand, counting down.
ATTTAATTCAATCTTCCCATTCATTTGTTTATTTGGAGCACCTCATCAGAGTGTTGCCATCTGAAAAAGATTCAAGGCGTTATATGCAGCCTGAAACAGTTCAGCACTGGGACTTCTGGATGAACCAGCATCCTCGTGGTTTATAAACACACACAAAACATCCCTGGGCTGCAGGATCGACCTGGGGCTTCAGCACAGATCAGTTATTTGGAATGCATCCAGATAAACTTCAGCAGAGAAAGGCCGAACTTAAGACTGAGGGCTGCAGCTGCTTCTGAAGCAAGGCAGAGCTCTCACCTATGGCAGAGATCGCCCCCTGGGCCAGCTCCACTGATATATCAGTGCAATAGCCCTTCAGCTCTTCCAGCACTTGTTGCACGTTTTCATCATTCACCAGCTCACACAACACTTCCATCTTCTGGCATTTGATGTAATGGGGTTCTGAATACGAGCAGAAGAACTTTTTGTAGTGGCTGCTAAAATGGCCAGGAAGACTCCCGAGGATCTGACGCACGTGGCACAGCGCAGTGAAGCAGAGCTCCCTGCTCTCGGAGGTGCAGGCAGCCAGCAGTGGCCCCTTCACCCTCACCAAAACATCTGCCTGCACGTGTGGGTATTCCCTGGCCAGCACGAGGAAGAGCTTGGTGGCTGCCATCACGACGCTGGGGCTGCTGCTTTTCAGATATCCATCCAGCAAATTGAGAATGTTGAACAGCTCCTCCTCACTGCGGGGTCTGTAACGCAGAAGGAAGGCAAGCACCTCACTTTGCCCCCACTGATCCAGATCAGCCATTCTGCCAAGAAAATAAACACCATTTAGTCAGGAAGTGCACAAGAATCTGTGCTGGGCAGAGTACAGCCCACAGCCCTTACACTGTTAGTCTCCACTCCCATCAAACACTTTGTGGTTTTTTTTGTGATACCACAATTCCATCTAAAAAGGACCAACCAATGTACATATTATAGGCTTAACTCAGTATCAATCACATGCACTTTTGTTGACGTAGAGCTTAGAGAGACAGAGACACACTGACAAGATCCCTGGGCACAGCAGCACTTTGCTTTTCCAGATCATTGTGCTATACATAGGGAAAAAAGTTTGTATCTTCAGATGATATATATATCACATATCTTACAACTGATTGGAAGAAACAAACCAGAACATCTTTATACCACAAGTACATCATGTGCAGTGCCATGATTTTAAAGGATAACCGCATTAATTACAACTCCAAGCAAAGCAGCAGCTGAAGCAGACTCTCTGGAAAAGCTGGGCACTAAGATTTCTCTTAAGACCTTAGCACAAAAGTGACTGATTTGCTTTTAGGATGGGCACCTTCACCTTTGGGGTGCCTGACATTTCCAGTTCTGATGGGAGCCCAGAAGCACTCACTGCTATCTGTACGAAATGCAACAGACAGAACCAGGCTTCCAGTGCCATCTGTGATATGGAAGAAGACAAACCTGTTGAGGAGATGATGGGCAATGGGTTTGTTGATGACAACTCCTCCCTCTTTCTTCAAGATCTCTTCCAAAGCCCTCAGACAGTTCACCACCACGATAGGGTCCTGGTCACGAAGCAGGCTGTACAACTCATTCACCAAAGCACCATCTGCAAAGAAGCAAAGGTGCTGCACCAATATTCTCACTCTACAGCAGCATTTGGCACAGCCAAGTGGAAGGACGTGTGATGGGACGGCGCGATGCCAGCCCTTCCCTCCTCCTGCCCACGACCACGAGGCGGCCCAGGGAGCCCAGGACAGCCCAAACCAACCTGCCACATCCCTCTGTGCCCAACAGCAGTGCAGCACCTGCCAACTCACCCACTTCGGCGTCTCCTTGCAGCCTGTGCACCTTGGCACAGCCCAGCACCGCAATCCTGCGCACGTAGGAGGCTCTGTCCCGCAGGCCGTTCAGGAGGGGCTGCTGCACATATTCCTGCATGCCAGGCATCCTGTGGGCAGAAGGGAGGGGTCACACAGAATCACAGAATGGCCAGGGTTGGAAGGGGCCTCAAGGATCATGAAGTTCCAACCCCCTGCCTCATGCAGGGCCACCAACCTCCCCATTTCATACCAGCCCAGGCTGCCCAGGGCCCCATCCAACCTGGCCTTGAACACCTCCAGGGATGGACGGGGCATCCACAGCCTCTCTGGGCAGCTGTTCCAGCACCTCACCACTCTCATAGCAAAGAACTTCCCCCTGACATCCTAAACCTTCCCTGCCTCAACTTCAAACCATTTCCCCTCATCCTGCTGTTATCTCCCCTTTCAAAGAGTTGATTCCCCTCCTGTTTGTAGGCTCCCTTTAGGTACTGAAGGCTGCAATGATTCACCCCACAGCCTTCTTTTCTCCAGGCTGAACAAGCCCAGCTCCCTCAGCCTGTCTTTGTAGGGAGGTGCTGCATCCCCCTGATCATCTCTGTGGCTCCTCTGCACCCTCTCCAACAGCTCTCTGTGTTTCTTGTACTGGGGGCTCCAGACCTGGACGCAGTGCTGCAGATGGGGCCTCACAAGAGCAGAGCAGAGAGGGACAATCACCTCCCTGTCCCTGCTGGCCACCCCTCTGCTGATGGAGCCCAGGATCCCATTTGCTTTCTGAGCTGTAATCACACACTGCTGGCTCATGTTCAGCTTTTCCTCCATCAGGACCCCCAGGTCCTTCTCTGCAGGGCTGCTCCTCCCACTCTGTACAAATGCTGGGGTTCCTCCAGGTACCAAACCTCGCACTTCGCCGTGTTGAACATCATTGCGTTCACCCATCCCCACCTTTTGAGCCTGTTGAGGTCCCTCTGAATAGCATCCCTTCCTCCCACTGTGCCAACAGCACCACTCAGCTCGGTGTCATCAGCAAACTTGCTGAGGGCGCACTCAATTCCATCATCCGTGTCACTGATAAAGATGCTAAAGAGCCCCAGCCGCAGGACAGACCCCCGGGGGACGCCGCTCGTGGGGTCATTGCTTGGCCCTTCAGAGCGAGTGCTGAGGCAGGAGATACGGGACGAGGGCGGAGCTGACAGAGAAGAGCCCGGATCCCCGCACGCACCTGAGGTCGCAGAGTCCTCGCAGCGCCAAACCGCGCACGGCAGGGCTGGGATCGGCGCAGTCCCGGCGCAGCGTGTTGACAGCCAGCAGCGCCAGGCGGGGCAGGCGCGGCGCGTGCGCGCACACGTACAGCTGCACCAACTTCTTCTGCACCACGTCGGCCGCAGCGCCCGCCTTCACCATCTCCGCAAACAACCCCGACACGTCCGCTCCCTGCGTCATGAGCCTGCGGCAGACACAGCGCGGCCGTCAGCTCGCCCCGGCCCCCGGTTGACCCCATCCCTCCTTCCTTCCTTCTCTCCCTCCCGCCGCCCCGCACCGGATGACGCGCAGCACGGCGGCGCGGTACCGCAGCGGCTCCGCCTGCACGTGCGGGTTGCTCAGCGCGCGCCGCAAATCGCGCAGCGCCTCCTCGCCGCCCAGGTACGGCATGGCGCCGCGACCGCCCGCTCCGCTCCGCGCCGCACCGCGCGTGCGCCGCCCCTCCCCTCCCGCGCGTGCGCGGCACCGCGCGCCGAATTCGGCGGGAAGCGGCGCCGGCGCTGCCTTCGCCCGCGCGCGCGCCCCCCGCGCCCCGGCGCCATGAACGGCACGGTGATCCCCGGCACGCCCATCGCCGTGGATTTCTGGAGCGTGCGGCGGGCGGGCGGCGCGCGGCTGTTCTTCCTGTCGCACATGCACTCGGACCACACGGTAGGGCTGTCCAGCACCTGGAGCCGCCCGCTGTACTGCTCGCCGCTCACCGCCCGCCTGCTGCACCACCGCCTGAAGGTACGTCTTATCCCGCGCCGTCCCAACCCGCGCCATTTCGTTCCCCCGCTCCTCACGCCCGCCCCCCCGCAGGTGCCCACGCACTGGATCCGCCCGCTGGAGGTGGGGCAGAGCCACGTGGTGGGCGAGGAGGTGACCGTGACGCTGCTCGATGCCAACCACTGCCCCGGCTCCGTCATGTTCCTCTTCGAGGGCTCCTTCGGCACCATCCTTTACACAGGTACGGGGTGGGAAACGCGGCCGCCCCAGCCGCTCCGCCCGCCCTGACGGCTCCGTTCCTACAGGGGATTTCCGCTACAGCCGCGCTATGCAGAGCGAACCGGCGCTGAGCGGCCGCCGCATCGACCGCCTCTACCTGGACAACACCAACTGCCGCCCGCAGCGCGCGCTGCCCTCCAGGAGCCGGGCTGCACACCAGGCTGCGCAGCTCATCCGCCAGCACCCGCAGCACCGCGTCGTCATCGGTGAGCGCTGCTGCCCGGAGCCTTTCCTGCGTCCTCTTCTCCCCCTGCTATGCTGTGATGCTGAGGTTCAGTAGGGCGAAGTGTCGGGTCGTGCGTTTTGGTCACAGTAACCCTAAGGCAATCCTACAGGCTTAGGGAGGAGTGGCTGGAAAGCTGCCTGTTGGAAAGGGACCTTGATGTGCTGATGGACTGTGGGCTGAATATGAGCCAGCGCTGTGCCCAGGTGGTCAAGAATGGCACTGGCATCTTGGCTTGGATCAGGAATGGCGAGCAGGACCAGGGAAGTCATCCTACCCTGTACTCAGCATTGGTGAGGCCTCACCTCGAGTGCTGTGTTCAATTTTGGGCACCTCAGTACAGCAAGGACATGGAGGTGCTGCAGCAGGTCCAAAGAAGGGCAGCAAGGCTGGGGAAGGGCTTGGAGAATATGGCCTATGAGGAGAGACTGAAGGAACTGGGGCTGTTTGGTCTGGGGAAAAAGGAGGCTGAGGGGAGACCTTATTGCTCTCTTCAAATACCTGAAAGGTGCTTACAGTGAGAGTGGGGCTGGTCTCTTCTCATTGGTGACAGGATGAGGAAATGGACTTAAGTTGTGCCAGGGTAAGTTTAGTTTGGATATCAGGAAAAACTTCTTTACAGGAAGGGTTGTTAAGCACTGGAATGGGCTGCAGAGGGAGGTGGTTGAGTCACCATTCCTGTATGTGTTTAAGAACCATTTGTATGTGGTGCTCAGGGACATGATTTAGCAGTGGGTTGTTAGTTGGGGTACTATGGTTAGGTCATGATTGGACTCAATGATCTTTAAGGTCTTTTTCCTGAGTGATTCTATGATTCTGTGATGCTCTCCTGCAGGTGTGTACAGCCTGGGGAAGGAAGAGCTGCTGGTGGACCTGGCGCTTGAGTTCAGCACGTGGGTTGTGGTGAGCCCCTCACGCCTGGAGCAGATGCGGCTGCTGGAGCTGCCTGAGGTGTTCACAACAGAGGAGGGGGCTGGCAGGATCCACGCAGTGGACGTCGCTGAGATCCGCTGGGACACCCTTGTGAGCTGGAACGTGCTGCATCCGACCATTGCCATCCTCCCCACGGGCAGGCCCGTGAAGGTGACCCACCCCCAAATCCACCTCATCCCCTACTCGGATCATTCATCCTTTTCGGAGTTGTGTGAGTTTGTGAAGTGGTTGAGACCCTGCTCGGTCATCCCGATTGTGAAAGACAGCACGTGCCACGCTTCCTTTCAGAAATACCTGAATCCTGACCACCAGGCACCTCCTGGCCTTGGAATTCCAAAGCCTCTGCAGGTGTCTGTACAGCGGCAGAGCAAAACAAAGAAGCAGAAACCTGTGTGTCTTGTGAAAAGAGCTGCCCAGCACTCTGTGCCCAAAGGAGTTGTTTATGAACCCCTAGAGGAACATACTGAACAAGCTGATGGGCTCAGGGCTGTTACAGCTCCTCAGCAGAACTCCCATGAGTCAGCTTTCTGCTCCGTTGAAGATGGTATTTGTTTTTATGACTGTGAAGAGGAAGAGCCGAGTGGAGAACAGCCAGGGGGAGCAATAGCAGCTGGCACTGCTGGGCAGTCGCTTGTTTCTGCTGAGGACTTTCCAAGTGAACTTCCAAAGCAATATTTACTCACTCCTTTAAATGCCTTAAAGCAGATTTCTTTTCACAAGGCAGTAGAAGATTTATTTAGTAGGTGGGAAGTGTCCTGAAATTTGCTTGTCTGTCGGCAAATATAGTTGATAATAATGATTCTGAAAGGCTTAAAGCTGCATCCTGTTCTTTGTGTTTAAGTTTCTCATCACAAGAGAGGAGCTCAGCTATGAGAAATTGTTTTTGTTTCCTCTTATTAGAGGAAAAAGAGAATCTAAAACTAGTTAGTAGATATCAGACTTTTCATTTATTTATTTTTATATCTTTGTCTGCATCTGTTGGCTCCCCATGCTGTATTCAGGCAACATGGTCCCTCTGCATCTGAGCCTTTAATCTCTTTTTTGCAGAGATTTGTGTGTCTGTTGTGGCCAAAGCAACCGCTGGGTTGGTTCAGATTGAGCAGCAGAGGGCATGAGCTGCCTGCAGCCTAACTGATGTGCCTGCATGTGATGAAAGAAGCAACACAGGGGAATCGGAGTCCTGCAGGTCTTATTCTACACATCTGTGCTGCCTCATTAACAAGTATTTATAAGTACTTCACTTTAAGACGTGTTACAAATATTTATTAGGTTATGTTTAAAAACTGGTGCTTAAAGAAATGTAGAAGATGAAGTGCCTTTCTTATTGCTGAAATACCTCCAGGCAGCACTGCTTTTGAATCCTGGATTATATCCAGCTGGATAAGGTTCTTCTCACCCGAAAGCACTACTTTCATATTAATTGTAAATACCTTTTTCAGGTCAATGTCTGGAAAAGATAGGATTTGTGTGAGTTCTTGACTCCCTGGAATGGATTGCAGTATCTTCTTCAGTCTCCATGCTGACGCCTCTTGATAGCCAAGTGCTTCAGGTAGCTATCAGTATTCTGCTGGATTCATTGCTTGTTCTTATCAGTCAGTGGTAAATTGGATGGAGGACAATGAAACATCTGCTTGCTGGTGTAAAGTGCCAAGTTGTGGCTGCATTATTTGGAAAGAATACTGTGGCTAAATGGCAGAGTGTGCTCCATTAGCTTAGAGGTCAGGTGTTTCCTGCTCCAGGTCAACTGTATGGAGCCACAGCCTGGCTGCCACGAGGTGTCAGTAACATGGCTGTGCTGTGGTAATTTCTGTGAAGTCTGAAAATTCTGGTTATCCTTGCATTAGCAGCGTGTTACAGACTATCTCCCCATGGGGTGATGGTGACAGCAAAGTAGAAATGGCCTCTAAGTACTTTTCTGGGAGCAACAAGCCAACTTATTGCTCAGCTTTTTCTAACCTTTATTTATTATTTCAAACACAAAATGTTTCAAATGATTTAATCAGGATCAGAGCCTTCTGAATGTAGTGACGTGCAAGGTTGCTGCAAGACCAGTCAGCTGGATAGACTGAATTCCCCAAATCAAGTCAGACGAAGACATGTTTACTCTTCAAGTAAAGTTTGAGCTTGTGAAAAGCAAAGATACCTGTAGATGCAGCAGCTGTACCTGTTTAAAAACAAGGCTGTCGTGAGCAGTAGTCATAATGACAGCTGCAGTGGGTGTGCTTGGGATGCTGCTCTGCAAACACAAGTCCCAACTCACAGCAGTGCCTGGGAAAGCACAGGGTTGGAACGTGGCCATATAAGCAGCACCTCTTGGTGGGGCTGCCTATAGACTCTGCCTGCCAGCTGCTGATGGGACACTGGAAATAATGGGGTAACTTCTGCATTTTACTTTAGAAATGTACTTTTAAAGCAGTAGCAAGGGCAGCTCAAGCATCTGCCTATGGTCTGTAAGTCCTGTTTCTCCTAGTGAAAATTAAACTACAGAGCTTTATCAGGTCAGCATGAATGGAAGCACCTGCTTCTTTTATAACATCTGAGGCTGCCAGGGAAGTAATGGCCCTTTGTTTGCAGTAGTTTGTTAGTGGATGCCTTGGAGATGCAGGCTGTACTTCGGTGCTGTTGAAATGTAAGTGACTCACTTGACAGGCAGGTGAGTGAATGACAGGCAGGTGAGTGAAACACTGCCTGCACTCCCAGATTCCACTGCTCTGCTCTCAGCATGCAGCATCTCCACTGCTCAGAACTAATGCTTGCGTTCTGAGTCGCTGCTCCATTTAGTGTCTCAGAGTCTGTCTCACACGTTTTGCTGCTCATGGGATATGTAGTTTTTTTTCTCCATTATCAATCCTAAACGGAGTAGAAGATCTCCAGGTGAACCTGAGCAAAATGGAGTTGTCAGTGTAAAGTCTTTGTAGAAGCAACTGTTCTTCAGAACGCACAGAAGAGAAAATAGCAAAGGCTTCAGAGGCTGGAGTTCTGCTCACCATGTCTGAGCAGAACAGTAGTTTAACTGGCTTCTGTCACTAGAGCCTTAGTGCATCTAAGAGCTGGAGTGTCTCATGCACACCAGGCTCTGAACATGCTGCTTCTAGCTCAGCTGCACAGAGCTGTGTCAACACTGCTACCACACGTGTTCTGCTTGCAACATGACAGTGAGAAGCTGCAGCCAAGTGTTAGCTTGGCTATGGAGTATCCAGGGCTGTGTGTCATCCCAGCAGAAAAGTGTGTTCAGACCAAAGCCCTCCCAAATCTATACTCACAGAGCATGCTTGAGCTGTTTATCTCTGTTTCACAGTTGAGAACCAAGCCCCAGTGGGATGAAACAGACTGTAGAGGAGCAAGAAGCAGAGCTGAGTTCCTTTTGGCAGGATTTCAGCAGCGTTTTAACAAGCTGTGATCAAACACTGGTGTGTCACAAGGGCAGGGCAGGCTTATGGCTCTGGGAGCAGTTCTGCCCTGCTGAGCTCCTCCACACAGTTGCATGTGCAAGTCAAATTGCAATACTATGAAACAGTTTATTGAGCTCTAACTCAGCAGAAAACCTTGAAGGGGTACTCTGTGCTATGGGGACAAGGAAATTGATTGTGTAAGTTACTGCAAGGATACAAAGGTAAAATGTATCTCCTGTGTTCCACAGCAAACAGGTGTATGATGTGGGGCTGCAGGGGACATCCCAAAGTAGTGTTCCTAACTCTGCTTCAAGGCTGAAGCTCTTACAGAACTTCCCTGCTTCAGAGCTGCTTTAGGTTTTTGTAGAACAAGTTCCTGTGGTTGTTTTTCTAGATAAGAATGACATCAGGGAAATCTTTTCTTTACTGGACAAAGTAATTTGAGGAATTTTTTAACTTCTTACATGGTACGTCACGTTGGGCTCTGTCAAGCTAACTTGAAGCCTAAAATTTCTAGTTTTGTGCTCTTTTTAGAACACTTCTGAAACAATAACGGAAAGTGTAGGAAAGGCAGATGTCCTGAAAATCACCTGAGCTCCTTTCACGTGAGCTGCTGCCTGCATCTGGCTGCTTGGGGTGCGTTTGCAATTCCTTCTGCTCCATTTTTGCTCTCTTGCTGAGGTTGCTGCAGTGCCTACGTTTTCCCTGCTGTCAGTTTGCACTTGGCCAAGCGCTGCCTCAGCACAAGCAGCCATGAGTGTGCAGTAACTTGTTTGGGAGGAACTTCACTTGACAGCAAGCCTGGGAGGGCCCAGCACTGTGAGCAGGTGCCTGGGAAGATAAGGAGCATATTCTAATTTTGCACGCATGCTCTTGACAGGCATGCAGCACTGTGCAGAGCTGGCCCTGTGCTTGTTTTCCACGTGTACACACACACACGGCTTGTAGTTTTACACAAACAAGAGCAAGGCTGTCTCCTTCAGGCTTTTTTGCCACTTGTGGTCTCTGCTTGCTGCTGTGACGTTGCATAGTGACCCAAATCGTGGCTGCAGGTAGAGTTGCCCAGGGCTGTCTCATGGGAAAAGTTTACACTTTGGTTTCTGCAAGGCAAAGACACTTCCAGACCCCAAACTTTCCTTCCTTGAGGTGGTCCTGGGGATCATTTAGAAGACTTGTGTAATAGTGGGAGCAAAGATGAAGGCTCTGTGCATTCATAGATTGATGTGTGTATCAGCACGACTCGTCCCACCTGCGTTGGGCACAGCACTGGCAGTGAGCAGAGATGGGGCTGTCATACAGGTGTGCAGCCCTCACCTCGGAGGACCCCAGGAGTGCTTTCCTTCCTGGAAACTGCTGGCTTATGGTCCTTCAGAGCTCTCAGGGTCTCAGAAGTATCAGTAGGGTTACAGTTCTGACATTTTTACGTGCTATTTGGTACTTTTCAAAGATGAACGTCAGCACCGTGAGCTCAGTGCCACAACTCAGGGCGTTTGGTCCAATTTCTGAGGGCTGTCACAGCCTCACGAGGCGTGCCGTGATCTTCAGGGCCGTGTGTGTGTTTTGTTGCCATTGCAGCATTAACTGCTTCGGGCACAGATCGCCATGTCCTGCCCAGGGCAGCTCTGCTTACGGGACTGGGCTCTCCTGGCCTCTGGAAGCCCAGGATGGAGGCAGATGTTGACCTCTGTGCTGCTGACGGTCCCCCTGCCTTTCTGCACCGCGTTGCATTTTGATGTGCGTTGCTTCTTCCTTTCGGGCTGTCAAATACCAGCCTCTGTTCTTCGTGCTTGTTGCGCTGCGAGAGCAAACGTTACACGAGGGTTTTTGAGGCTCCGCTGCTGCGTTTGTAAGCTTTATTTTAAAATAAACTCCGGAGAGAAACCGAGAAGTCTTTGCTGTGGTATTGCAGTGACTCGGGGGGGGGGGGGGGGGGGGGGCTGAAATAAGTCGGCCCAAAGCGACGCCGCCCGCCTTCGGGAGCGCCGCAGCCCCGCAGCCCCGCCACCACCCGTCCCGCAGCCACCGCGCCCCGCCCGCTCCGCTCCGCTCGGCGCCGCCCGCCCCCTTCCGCCTGGCGCCCGCGGTCACGTGGTCGGGCTCGGCGCTCGGCCCGCCTGGCCGGCTCGGGGCTCGGCTGCCTCAGTCTGGCGCCAGCGGCCGAAGGGCCCGGAGCGGCGGGAGCGCGGCGGCGGCGGCGCTCGGGCCCGGGCGGCGGCGGCGGCGGCGGCGCGGAGCTGGGGGAGCCCGGCCGTGCCGTGAGGGCGCGGCGGAGCCTGGCGGCGGCGGCGGAGCGGCCTGGGGGCTCCCCCCGGCGTGCGCGGGCCGGGCCGGCGGCCGCGGCGGGGCTATGATGCGCCCGCTGCGGGGCTCCGCACCCCCGCGTGTCCCCCAGGCAGCTTCGGCCCGCGGCTGAGAACCACACACCGGCGGTAAGCGGGCCGGGGGGCGGCGCGGAGGCCCGGCTGGAGCGGGAGCGGGCCGCCGTCGGGCGGGGAGGGCCGGGCCTGCGGCGGGCGGCCGCGCGGGGCCTGCTGCTCGGCCGGGCCTGTCGTGGGCGGCGGCGCCCCGGGCGGCCGAGAGCGGCGCTCCTGGCGACGGGCGCGGCGTGACGCGCTGCGCGACCCAGCGCTCCGCACGGCGCCGTTCCGGCCGGACGCTGCCTCGGCTCCGCCGCGTTCGTTGGGGAGGGAAACGGAAACGAACGAGCGAGCCGAGCGGGCCGTGCCCGGCGCCTCCCTCCTCGTCCGCCGGGTTCCCTCCTCCTGCTCCGCTCCGCTCTCCCGTCATGCGCTCGGTTTTCCTCAGCCTTCGGGATGTTGAGCGCGGAGCTCGCTGCGCGCTGTGCTGCGGGCGAGGAGGTAACGCAGCCGTGCTCTGAGGCCCCCGCGCTGTCGGTTGCACGGATGGATTCCCCAGGCGTTTGGTGGTGCTCGGGGAGGTCCTTGGCGTTGAGTTTCTGGTTCTGATGTCTGCTGCCGAACGGTCCTAATGGGTTCTCCTGTCCTTCCTCAGGTATGGCCTCACAGCTGCAGGTGTTTTCCCCTCCGTCAGTATCCTCGAGTGCCTTCTGCAGTGCCAAGAAACTGAAAGTGGAGCCCTCTGTCTGGGATGTTTCAGGACAGAGCAGTAGTGACAAGTATTATACCCACAGCAAAAACCTCCCAGCAGCTCAAGGGCAAACAAGCTCTTCTCATCAGGTAGCCAACTTCAGTGTCCCTGCGTACGACCAGAACCTCCTTCTCCCCGCTCCTTCGGTTGAGCACATTGTGGTTACAGCAGCTGACAGCACGGGCAGCAGTGCGACAGCATCCTTTCAGAACAGCCAAACCCTAACGCATAGGACCAACCTTTCTTTACTGGAACCATACCAAAAATGTGGATTAAAAAGGAAAAGTGAAGAGGTAGACAGCAACGGTAGTGTGCAGATAATTGAGGAACATCCACCTCTCATGCTGCAAAACAGACCTGCGGTGGGTGCTGCGGCCACGACCACCACGGTAACCACAAAGAGCAGCAGTTCCAGTGGAGAAGGAGATTATCAGCTGGTCCAGCATGAGATCCTGTGCTCTATGACAAACAGCTATGAGGTCTTGGAATTCCTGGGCCGTGGGACGTTTGGGCAGGTGGCAAAGTGCTGGAAGCGTAGCACGAAGGAGATTGTAGCCATCAAAATCCTGAAGAACCATCCTTCCTATGCCAGGCAGGGCCAGATAGAGGTGAGCATCCTCTCTCGCCTGAGCAGTGAGAATGCAGATGAATACAACTTCGTTCGCTCCTATGAATGCTTTCAACACAAGAATCATACATGCCTTGTATTTGAGATGCTAGAACAGAACTTATATGATTTCTTAAAACAAAACAAATTCAGCCCGTTGCCCCTGAAATACATCCGGCCAATTCTACAGCAAGTGGCTACTGCCTTGATGAAGTTAAAGAGCTTGGGTCTGATACATGCTGACTTGAAGCCGGAAAACATTATGTTGGTGGATCCTGCACGCCAGCCCTACAGAGTGAAGGTGATAGACTTTGGTTCAGCCAGCCACGTATCCAAAGCTGTGTGCTCCACTTACCTGCAGTCACGCTATTACAGGTGAGTAGAGACACAATGCTTGCTTTCAGAATGCTGCCCTGGCACAGGAAAGCTGATCTGATAGGGTGCCAGGGACTGGCTTCTGCAAATGCTCAACTCTTCTGCTGTTACGGTTAGGGGCCAGGGGAAGGAAATCATCAGCCTGTTCACCTTTCTGCCTGTTTCCTGGAGATTTGTGAAACTTGTGTGTAGATAACTGGAACTTCTGCTTTGCAAATGTGGCGTAGTGTGCAGTCCACTGCCTTCCTCTTAGCCCAGATTAATGCAGCAAGTCGATTAATTCTGTCACTAGTTTGTGATGTTGTGAGACCTGTAGTTCTTTTCAAATGGGGGTGAGGTGGATCTGTGCTTCCCTTGGTGAGTCGTATAAATGTCTTCTGCTTTACTGCTAAGAATTAAAAAGAAAAAATCTAACTTTATGGGCAAACAAACTCAGAAATTGAGTAGGTAAAGCAAGCTGTTCTTTTTTAATTATTCCTCAAGCTTGGTTCTGTCAATACGAGAGTGTAAGTAGCTGTAGACTTCAGTTAGCAGTTGCACCTCTGCCATCAGAGGGACGTGAGCAGGTCTGTGCTGTGTGTGAGGGGTTGTTCTGTGTGAGCTCGCTTGACACAAAACACAGCCAGTATCTGGTCCTTCCAGCTGGGACAGACAGGGCTGGGACACCCCACCCTGCCTTGCCCCAGTTTGATGTCTTTTCCAAGCTTTACTTTCAGGCCCTCTCTTGTTGTGGGCTTGTTCTGTTTGTTCCTCTTGCTCCCTCTGCTTTGTGTTCTGCTTCTTGCACCGAGTGCCATCTTTCTGTGCTGTTTCCTTCAGGTCCTTCACCCTTCTCTTAATGCTTTCCTAATGATCTTCATTTAGCTTGTTGGCACCAATTTTTTCAATTCTGAAGTACTTATTTTTTGTAACTGCAATTGTCTTTTATGCACTATGACTCTGTTAAAATGCTTGCTTTCTAAAATGCATTATTAATTTTGTTGTTGCGTTGACCACTGATCAAGGCTGCGCTCACTTGCAACAGATGCGGGCAAAGCAGCCCGGGGAGGCTCATAGTGCTTTCCACTTTGTAACATCACGCACACAAAAGCCAGATTGGCTGAGACAAAAGTAGCAAGGGCCGATAAGTATCTTGAAGGGGCTGCTGGGAAGGAAGCTGGCTGCTTGTCTTTGTGTGCAGAGCTGAGCTCAGAGCTGCTTCCGCCGCCCTGAGAGCAGTGAACTGACGCTGCCAGGAGGGTGAGAACCTTGAGACTGTCTGCTCAACTGAAGTTAAGAACGCTGTGATGTGGAAATCTAATATTTAGATTGATATGTAATTAGCTTGATGGTGTTGCTTACTAAAATCCATGTTCCAGGAACGTAGGCAGATGGTGCAGGAGCCACTTTATTGTCAGAGAACTGGATCGCTTCAAACAGTTGACATTAAATTCGTGTTCAATGAGCTCTAAGCTTGAATTTTTTCAGTGCTGTCTTTAATAAAACAATACAGGCCAATTCTTCATTTGGTTCTCTGTCAGCCATTAAGAATCAACTTGAAGTGTTCCGTGTGCTTTGATTTTATCTCCTGTTACTGGACTGAGTTTCCTGTAGAGAACTCTGAGGCAGCCAACTCAGATGCCATAAGATAAATTTTCTGTTGCATATATATGCCCTGAGGGGAAAAACATTCTTTTATTAATTATGCTCATTGCTACTGAGCAGTAATGCATCTTAATTCAAATGAGACTTTGAGTTCTGAATAGGTCAGGAGGGAAAAACACCTCTATGCATTTAGGAGCCATTGCTTTAATGTTCAAGTGATTGTTAAATGTGTGCTCCTCAGCTTGGGCTTAAGCTGTTCAACAGTGAGATGGGGATGCTCTGCTGTATTGCCTTCACAGGGAGATTTGGCTGAACTGTTTGATGCTTCTAGCTCATACTAGCAGTACTTATTCATGCTGCTGTCTTGTTTTGAAGCCCTAATGCCTGTTCTCATTGAATTCTTAACTTGCAGTTGGGTGCAGTACTGGGTTTGTCAGGGCAACACTGTTAAGGGTTGGGATTCTTTCTACAGGCATTCTTGCTGCTTCCATGGTGTTTCCCAGTCAGGAAGGGCAGTTTTCCTGCCATGGCATGGTAGACTTGGAGTGTTGTGAGGAATTCTTTGGCTCCCACACCTGGCATGGACTCACAGCACGCTAGCTCTGGCACTCAAACTTCTATGCAGTGACTTCTGTGCAGTCCTTGAGCTCGGTGTCTTCTTTTAGGCCATGAGGAGGTGGCACTGAGCATCGAGGGAGCTGCCAGAAGGAGGACTGAGTGCTCCTTCCTTTGCTTGGGGCTGGTTCCTGTTCCTCTTCCTATCCCAGCTGTGTTGGCTCAGGAAGCAGCAGTGTGTGCTGCCAGTTTGAACTTTCTCCGCTTGCTGGTGCAGCTCTGAGCAGCGATGTGTTGTTTTTCACCCCTCACTAGCTGCAGTTGTATCATCTTCATGTTACTGTTGTTCTTCAGAAGGGGCAGAGCTGAAGGCCCACCTGTAAACATGGCATGTTCTGAAATGCTCAAACCAAGCCTTTCTGCTGCTGCTTTGAATCCCCTTTTAAGGGTGCCCAAGCAGATTTGCTAACTTTGGCAGTCAGAGCAGACTTGCCAAGCACACGTGTAAAGAAAGAATGTTTGATTTCTTATTTCAAAGAGCTTAAGACAGTAAAGCTCACTTTAATCTTTGACAGGCCAGCTATGAAAGTGACCTGTGCCTGTTGTCCTGCTTCAACTCACATCTCATAAGGCCACCAATTATAGCAGTGTGAAAGAAGATGATAGAGACTCATTTGCCAGCTCTGTCCTTGAATCATAATGAAGTTGAGTAGCTTGTGAGTTCATTTAAGTCCCAGGGAATAAAATGCATAGAATTTAACTTACTGTCGTTTTGATATTGAAGTTTCAGTCTATCCCAGTGTGCTGTTGAAGACAAAGAAAAAACATCCAGGCCTCGTTGCCACCAATTCTGTTGGCATCAGCATGATTTTTTTTTCATGTGTTTGAGAAGACTTAGCATATTCTGCATGTTCCACCAGCCAATATTTTACTTTGGGCATTCCAAACCAAGGGAACTTATGCATGAAGTGTTCCTTATGTGAAGCTTCAAGTCCTATCTGAATTGGAAATTCCTGCATTAAGTAGGAGAATCTGGAGGATCAAAACAGGTTTTCTAGTAGACTGATGACACGCTGTGTTCTGAAAACCCAATGTGAGTGATTACACTGTACTCACTGTGCTTGTGGAGGTGAAAGCACTACAGAAATGGAGCCCCCTTTAGCACCTATTTGTCTATAGAGAGCTGCATCTAGCCTCATCTCATTCTTTTACAGTAAAAGCTTTAGCTGGAGATTCAGAATTGAAATGTCAGATATTTCTCACGTTGACACAATAATATTTACACATAATAAAAGAACTGCCTTGCTTTAAAGCTGAGCAGCAGGGTTTAGGTATGACCTCACTGCAGTCAATAGCCAGTCCAGTCATCTGCCTTTTTCAGAGATGCTGTGCCTGGGCAGCTGGGATGAGTGCTTTATTTCGGAGTCTGGCTCATGATAATTGTGTACAGTCACCTTAACCAAAAGCTGTATCTGTGTCACCACAGCTCAGAGGATGGTTAATTGGAGAGTCACTTCTTGCTGTGTGCAAACTGCTGGGAGGTATGCTTGGGTTGTGCACTTGAGGAAGGTGTTAGATCTGTTGACACCTGTATGTTATGCAAACCATTTCAGAATTCTGTAGAAAGATCAGAAGGTTTCAGAAGGTTTTTTTTTTAACAGCAGACTCTAAAATATGGTGCAATGTAAGGAATGGCATGCTGGCCCTAGGACATGCTACCAAAGTCACATCCAGGAAACCATTAGCCTGTAGTTCAAGATTTTTCTATCTTTGCTATTGTTAGGTATGCATGAAGAAGAGCAAGGTTTTAATGTTTGTACTTTCCAGAGTAAATTCCCATACCGACTCACGTGGTTCTTGCAGCTTTTGGGTTTTATGCTGTATGCAAATACTTGACCAGAATTTTGCCTAACAGAAAAGCATCAGTTTGTTTCAGAACTGTGTGTAGGTGAAGAGTTGTACTAAAGCATCATTTTGTGTTCTGAGTCGGCTCCAGAAGGAAATCTCCCTAAAATTCCAAGGTGCTGCAGAAGTCTTTCCTGCAGTGTGGGTATTTTTCCATCCCCTGTTCAGGGCAGTCCAGGCTGATACATTTTGCTTTAGGTGTGGTTCAGTGCACAGAAACCTGTAGCACAACCTTGCAGAGAAGTCAGAATATCCAGCTGTGTTCTTCTGATCTGTTCTAAACTCGAAACCTTCCAAACCCTGCACGAAAACCAGGTGCCTCCCTCTAGGGCTTCTTTTTCTGGGTTTGCAGATGTGATTCCTTTCCACATGCAGGCAGCTGGGTGCCTGGGTAGGGAGACCTGCAAAGAAGGGTCTGAGCATCCTCTGCCAGAACTTCTCTTCCAAGCTCTGTTAGGGAAGGCTGTATGCAGTCTCTGGGATGCCTCTGTCATAAGTTATAAAACCAGTTACTAAAGGAGTCACTTTGTCTCACAGTTGCATAAAGTTGGAGGGCACCTGGCAGTAAAGCAAAATCAGCCATGCTAAGTGATAAAAAGGACACCTGAGGAAACATCTGCTTTAACGTGAATCTCTTAATCTCACATGGATTTACTCAGGTGAAGGAGCATTATCCAGATAAATTATTAAAGAGCTGTGTTTTCTGAAAATTTTAACCTTTTTTTCCCCCCCCTCTTCCTTTTGTTTTCAACAGGGCTCCTGAGATCATCCTGGGTTTACCGTTCTGCGAAGCTATTGACATGTGGTCGCTGGGATGTGTGATAGCTGAGCTGTTTCTGGGCTGGCCTCTGTATCCAGGAGCCTCTGAATATGATCAGGTGAGTGCATTGGGAGTGTGGGGATGTTCAGATGAAGCCACAGTGATCTGTGTCCAGACCCTCTGAACCCAACGTAACCTGTATCAAATTTTATCCAAAATGAATCACTGTTGTCTGTCGTCAGGATTTTCTTGCTGTGATATTCTCACTGTTGGTATGCTGTCCTTGCACAGGAGAGCACAGCTCTGTGCATTTTACCAAATGTACTCATCCAGTATAGAGTCAGTTGACAATTCACCCCCTGTCTGCTCTTCCAAACCCGAAAGCTGTTGAAGTACATTCCTGTCAAAACAAAAGGGAGGTGTGTGCTCTGATATTTCACCGTGAAAACAATTTTTCCACGTGGAGACAAAGCAAGCATTCCTGTCCTGTTAGCACCTACAGCAGCCCTTATTTCTAATGCAAAGTGTGGGCCCACAGAATCTCTGCAGTACAAGAGCAAGGGACTGAAAAGGCATTTTGTACTAATTATTTCTTTCTGTGGATTCTCAGCATTATTACCTGGACTTGTCAATTGCCTATAAAAGGGCAAAAAGTCTGTACAAGGGGTTTTTTGAGACTGACTTTACCACTGTGGTTTTTGTTGGTGATGTCTTGTGACAGCACTTGGTATAGTTTTCCTTATGTGACAGGGCACATAAAAGTATGCTTTCAAACTTAGTAAGTTCTTGGTATGGGCTAGGAAGCTAGAACTGTAAATTTCCAAAGGAAACCCAGTGGTACCTTAATGAGCAGAATGAGTTAGAAAAGAACTAAGACACACCATGGTGGTTTCCTTGCACAGTGAGTTTTGTGTAATTCTGAGAACCTTATCTAGCCATGTAGGTGGGTGGGGAGGAGGTGCTTTTTCCATTGCTTAATAGCAGGATTTTGCAGTTCTTTGTGAGGCAGCGTGAGGTGTGACTTCATGTGGTTGGTTTTGATATCTGAATCGCCCTTGAAAAATAGAGATGGTTTGCTTGCATGTTTTCTGAGGTTCCACAGCAGCAAATGAAAACTCAGGCAGAACTTCTGCAGGGACCTCTTAGGAATGAGTTCACAGCTTGGGATGGGTTTTACAATGATTGTTTAAACATTCTTTGCTTATAAGGAAGAGATAAGTCTCATAGGCCAGCAGATCACTTAGCTGAGCTACTGTGTGGATACCAAAGATAGTTGCCTGCAGATACTTCAGATTCACACTGGCATACATGGAAAGTGAATCAGTCTATCTGGCACACGGGTTGTAACCATCAGTTTATCACTGCACAGTATTCAGCTGCTCTGACACAGTGGAGGAGGAGGAGTTTTGCAAATAAGACAAGAGACGTGCTAAAAAAACTATGTATGAAAACCTGAACAAAGCCTAGTTCCTTAACACTGTGCTCCTAGCCCTTGTTTTTATAAATTAAAGTATTACTTCTTTTCTTGAAACTTTTAAATAGGCTCCTTCTGGGGAATAGTCGTGACAAAGGTGATGTCACATTTCTCACTGTACTCCTGAAGAGCAAATATCATTAGAGTCATGTAACGTTTAGAAAACTTGAAGAAATGTACTGTGTTTTATAATAATGTGCTGTTCTCTTTCCTTTGGAGCACGCCTTTGTGCCTGGTACCTCTCTGCCTTGTGTCTCACTGATGCTATCGCAGTTGGTCAGGTTCATCTTTCAGATTTCTTATGTTTTTGTTACATGTTAAATGTATTAAATGCTTTTGAGGATGCAGGTGATTGGATTAGAGGTTTGGGCTTGCTTGCTTCTTTAATGAGAGCTTTGT
The DNA here is from genome assembly GCF_987193195.1 of Phasianus colchicus. NCBI lineage: Eukaryota > Metazoa > Chordata > Aves > Galliformes > Phasianidae > Phasianus > Phasianus colchicus. Next base: position 2,401,722 of record NC_143460.1, on the reverse strand, counting down.
CATGACATTGTTGTGTGCTCAGAGTGCAGGCGGCCAATTAAAGCAATGTTGCTTGGACATTGCTAATAGCACTGACTATTGGTGTTACTTTATCTGTATCTCTGAAAGCTCACAGTCTGCTCATATGTATTGGGCAAAGAAGATTTTCATGAGCCAGTGCTTATACAAAAAATTCTGGCAGATGATGTGACTGAACAAGTTAAATATCCTTAGAAATACTTGAGTCTCTTTAATGTCAGTTATCTGGGCATTCTTTACTTGCAGGTTGCTTCCTAATAACTGTGGACAAAACTGGTTGATAACTGCTACGTTAAGTATCAGCTAATTATATTGAGAGTCCTGATTCTTATTATTTTCTTTCCTAGATTCGTTATATTTCACAAACTCAAGGCCTTCCAGCGGAGTATCTTCTCAGTGCAGGAACGAAAACAAGCAGGTTTTTTAACAGAGATCCAAATTTGGGATACCCACTGTGGAGGCTAAAGGTTTGTCTGTCTTCTTAATGCTTGATTCTGTTTTGTTCACTGAGGACTTGCTATAAATCGACACCTGGTTTGCTAAGATTGGATTTGAAATGCCATTCAAATATCACTGATTTTTGGATTGCACTCCAGAAATTGTGCAGACCTCCTAGTACTCATCTAACAATAGCAGCTATGAATGATAGCACCAGCAAAGAGTGGGTGTTGAAGTAACTGAGATAATGGTTGCTTATTATGGTCTGCTCAGTCTTGGAAGCATGTCATCTTGTTGTCATCTCCTGACAGTACAGAGTAAAGTGGGGAGCATTTCATGATTTTACAGTGATTTTCAGCTGAACAGAGATTGGTTTGTGTACTGGCAGAGGACAGGAAGGAGCCAGATGTACATTTGACTTACTTTTAAGCTGAGCTGCAAAAGGAGGGAATTTTGTCTTTCTTTGTAAAAGGAGATTAAACAACAGTCTTTTCCTAAATCAGAACTCTTCTGTTCTTTTCACATTAGTACTACCTAAGAAAGCCTTGAAGGGAACTGATCCAGTTGTTAATTCAGCTTTGGCAGTGAGTAATGAGTGGTATTTCCAGTTTCAGAGGGATGAGAACCCGTGACTGCTTGTGTTTGGCATGCTAGCATACTGAAGCAGGCAAAAGATGACCTGGCTCAATGCTTATCATGTTGCTTTTTCTCTTTTTAATATCTCAGTTTCTCAAAACTCCATTTATATTAACTAATGCTTTATTTTGTAGAGCCCAGAAGAACATGAGTTGGAGACAGGAATAAAATCAAAAGAAGCAAGGAAATATATATTCAACTGTTTGGATGATATGGCGCAGGTATGTAGAAATACTGAAACACACAGACAACTCATTTTAAGCACATACATTATTGGTGTCTTTAAAATGAGGCTCCTGAACCAGGACAGTCTTCTTCCACATATTGTTGAGAACACCGATATAGGTTTGCCAAGGTGCCAATTTGCATCAGAAATCACTGTATCAAAGGCTGTGAAAATGTTAATTGTGAAGCAGCTAGAGATTTCCTGTTCTTGCTTAGGCTTTGATCTGGTGAATGCAACAAGTGTGCTTAGCCTGCATTGCTAGGAACAGCTTAGCTGCAGTCAAGTAGCAGGAAAGTTAAGCACCTGCAGGTGTTTGTAGGATCAGGGCTCTTGGTGAACCTTGGAAATCTGAGAGAGCGTGTTGACTGGAAACACAGCTTGTTCCATTTTCCCATTCTGTTTTCAGAATTTATAAGAGGGAATATCTGAGTGTTTTTAATAATATGAGGCCTTGAATCTTAAACATGTTGGTCTCCATTTTCTATTGATTTTGTAGCTATTATCATCACTGTATATGTAGAATCTCATTGTTCATCTTCGCTAGCCTCTTACAGCCCTACAAAAGAGGGCATGTTGCCAGGCAGTGGAGAATTAAGCCTGTCTGTTGCTGTCTATTGCTGTCTATTGAGCAGACCAACTTCATGTTGATATGAGAATGCTTGTGTAAGTTTGACTTCCTTCTTTAGAGTGAGCAACGGAAAAGTTAAGTGCTAGTGCCATAGTGCCTAAAAATTAAGCTGGCTAAGAGACAGAAATGGTTTGTAAATATTTGTGTTTGATATGAGGTTACTGAATCTTTAAGCAGTAATGAATGTAATGTTTGCATACTACTCTAATTTTGTTTCCAAGGTGAATATGTCTACAGACTTAGAAGGGACCGACATGTTGGCAGAGAAGGCTGACCGAAGGGAGTATATTGATTTGTTGAAGAAAATGTTGACTATTGATGCAGATAAGAGAATTACTCCGCTGAAGACTTTGAACCATCCATTTGTTACAATGACCCATCTACTGGATTTCCCACACAGTAATCAGTAAGCTTCCTGGGATTTCTTGTTTTGTTTCAGGAGGACAGAATAGCAACACAGAATAGCACATTTCTACTTTATGTCAGTATTGTTTTCTACATTTTCTGGCTGATCTGAAAACAGCAAAGGCTGGAAGGAAAGACATGTTCATAAGCTTCCTTCTCACGTTTTATTACCTTCTTGTTTTTTTAAAATACCTCCCCACAGCCTCCCCACCCCTCAAAGCAACAACAAAAAAACAGGGAAAAAAAGTACCTAAACCTAAAAGCATGTGCATAACCTCAGAAATGCAATGTCTCTGTTGGGTTGCATTGTACCTAATCTCATGTCTTCCTTCTGTCTTCTCTTTCAGCGTGAAATCCTGCTTTCAGAATATGGAGATTTGCAAGCGAAGAGTTAATATGTATGATACAGTGAATCAGATTAAGAGCCCATTCACAACTCACGTTGCTCCTAATACAAGCACAAATCTGACAATGAGCTTTAACAACCAGCTCAATACAGTACACAACCAGGTATAGCATCTGCTAACTGTTTTGTACTAACTGAAGGGCTTGAGCAATCTCATTTTAAGCCCTCTGTCCTTTTCTGCAAAGCAGTATGTTTAAGTCACATCCAGAATTTGTAATCTTGTCTTGAAGTCTTATTTTCCATAACTTGGGCCAGGGCAGTCTCTTTTTCACCTAATCACATTGGCCTGTCAGTTCAGCGACATAAGTAAAGTTGGTGCAGCTCGTGGTTTTTCTTATGTTATCTTGGGCTTTTTACCTAAAACCTTTTCCTGGTGCTTGATGCACAGTATAGTCTTGACAGCTCCTGTTTTATAACAAGTACAATTGGTAAATCTAATATTTTTGTTTTCTAGGCCAGTGTGTTGGCTTCCAATTCTACTGCTGCTGCTACTCTTTCCCTGGCAAACTCGGACGTCTCCTTGCTAAACTATCAGTCTGCTCTCTATCCATCATCTGCAGCACCAGTTGCAGGTGTGGCACAACAGAGTGTCTCCTTGCAACCTGGAACCACCCAGATCTGCACGCAGACTGACCCATTCCAGCAGACATTCATTGTTTGTCCCCCTGCTTTCCAAAGTAAGCAGAAAAAAATCTCTTTGTGTACGGTACTCTGGTTTCAGTTAGATTAAAATGAGAAATTGTGATTGATGTCATGTTGAGAAGGTGCAGAAGATTGCTCTGTGCATGTCACATCAGAACGAAGAGCAGAATCAGGTCAGACATGGGTAGACAGTTTGGTTCTCTTCCAGGTGAGCTTGTGCAGGTGGCAGTACCTTGCCTGCCTCAGTTGCAGCCTTCATCTGGTTGCTCAACCAGTTTTTCCCTCCGAACTGAACACAACAGCATTCCTCAGAAAGCACTGAACACAGTCAGACTTCTCTGAAAATAAGAAAATGCCTTACCGTGTTTTTTTATACCAGGAGTGAATATCTGCTTAAGTCAGTTCACAATCACTGATGCAGTTGTGTAGTTTGTTAACAAATGAACCACCACAAACTGCAATTAAGTGAAGTAAGCACAAGCTCTGTTAAAACTGAAAGTTCTTAATTTATTTTTATACCTGGGATGTGCTAGTCTGGAGTATTGTTTATGAAATGGGAACTGGTGGTGTAGCAAAAGTAGATGTGTGTGTGGATTGCTGGTTTCTGAACACAAGGCTGAAGAATTGAACAGAGCTTTTGAGAGCTGGTTGTCCATCGTTGTCCTTTAGCAGTGGGGGCTGCAGAAGTATTTACTCCAGCTGGTGTTTTAATAGTAAGATTTTGTCAAAGTTTCCTTTTTCTTCATCTGACCCTGTATTCTTTTACCTGGTAGGAACTTGAGAAGAATAAACAGACATAAGTAAACCGTCTTAGCTGTGATTTATTCTTGTCCTCCACAGCTGGACTTCAGGCAACTACAAAGCATTCCGGGTTCCCAGTAAGGATGGAGAATGCTGTCCCAATTGTACCACAAGCACCTGCAGCACAGCCACTGCAGATCCAATCTGGAGTTCTCACACAGGTAAAAAAAGATAAAATAACATCAAGAATTCCTGAGTTAACTGTATTTCCTATCACTGTCCAGGAGAACCTGACTTGCCTTCTGGTGCTTGGGGTGAATGCTGGGAGGTTCTCAGAACACTCCAAAAGGTTTAAATGCAGGTCACTTCTGAGACAGTGTTTTCTTGTTTTATTTTTTTCTGGAATGTTTAAAGACTGAACTGTTTTGTGTCACATGCCTCCCTGGTCTTAGGAGTTTGGTTTAACAGCAGGAATAAGTAGGTACTTTCTAGCTGTTAAAAAAAAGACTGCCTTTTTACAACCTTACAGCTATCTGTAGTGTACGTTTTTGTCTACACTTCAAAAATAAGGCAGTGTACTTTAGAAGAAATCTATCAGAATTGAGATCCCAGAAAGCAGAGGTAGCAGTGAAGATTTTTCATGTTAAATTTCATCTTTAAATGAAATCGTATGAATTCTTCTCCATTAGTTGCATTTTAGTGTGAGTTGATCTGTAGCAGTGACATCCTTATTTCTGTTTGCAGTTTGAACAGCATGCAATGTCAAAATTCACAGAGCATTCTAGAAATTGATGTTATAAACGTCAGTAATGTGTCATAAGTGAAAACAATTTTTATTTCAAAAAAATTATTTCCTATATACAGTGAGGGCCCAGTGATTCCTGAGTATTACTCACTGAAAAAATTGTCACTGCCTTTAAAATTGAGCACAGTCCTTTTTATTTGTATAGTTTAAGCTTCTGCTGATGTTAACACATACTGTATTAACTTCACTGTCCAGGAAGTTTGTCGTACTGCTGACCTACTTGCAGAGAAGCAACTTTAGATTGTTCAGTCCAAGTAATTTTGGTGGCATTCTGTGATCTCTGTTTTGTTTGGCAGAATTGTGCAGGTGACAGTATGCGAAAAGCAGAATATATTTGAAAGAAGCCCATCCTGAATTCAAACCTTTGTTTTCTTGAGAAGGCAAATTGTAAACTGAGAATCTAATTTTATTAGATATTTTAGGGACTAATATTGGTAGTTTCTTGACAGTTTCATCACAAATAACTTTGCTCCTTAATAATACAAAAGACCTTTGGTGCCTTTTAATAAATGCCTTGTTTTTTTTCCAAGAGTGCTGTATGTGAATGTGGAAGCTGTGTCCTGTTGGGGTGCAGTTTGTTATGGCTTAGGATGTAAAAACAGTGCAATGTGCTCTCTGGGACCTGGTAATATATAATAGTAGCTGAACGCTATCTTATATTTACTTCTCAACTGTGTGATGGGAGAGATGCTGTTCCCCAGTTCCCTGCTCCTCGTGTTCCCCTCAGGGATGTGTAATTGCTTAGAGGAACCTGCCCAGGGGGTCACAGTGCTGTTTTCACTGCACCCATTGCAATTCTGGAACTTACTTGAGCACCATAAAATACCAGTGAGGTGAAACCTTGTCTAGCCCTATTGCTGAACCCACTTACCTGCCTCAGTACGTTTGTTTCACTCACTGCCTGATCTACATTTCAGGGAAGCTGTACACCACTAATGGTAGCAACTCTTCATCCTCAAGTAGCCACCATCACGCCGCAGTATGCGGTCCCCTTTACTCTGAACTGCGCAGCCGGCCGGCCAGCGCTAGTAGAACAGACGGCTGCAGTACTGGTAATTGCCTCCCTTGATTGTGTTCACTAACTGAGTTTTTGTTTTAACTTAGACTTGCAGAGGGCATGGAAGCATGTGCCATCTTGTGGCTGTGTTCTCGCTACATCTTAATGTCTTGTTGTTTTCCTCCCCAACATTGCTGAAGCACTGTCTGACTCTGATGTTTAGTGTGGCTCTGTAAAGAATCCAGATCCATTGACTATTACTCTTTACTGGCCTAGTATTACAAAGCTCTTCTAAGCTAGCCTGTAGAAGAGCTACCATTGTTCCTGTTCTTTGCTTACTATCCTATCTTTGCCTTTTGATTGCTGAATACAAAGGAATCAGTCTTTAGCTCGATTCTGCTACAGGTACCTGGATGGCCAGAACTTGAACTACCTGGCAAGTTAGCTGCCTGCTTTGTCTGGACACCTGTAAAGCTGCTTTGTGTGTAGAAATGTGTCAGGTCATTAAGCACAGGCTAAAACCTCTAATGACAGCCAATTCTGTAGGTACTGCTTTAGGAGTCGATTTCTCTTAATCTCTGCCATTGACAACAACGTTCTGGCCTTTTGTTATTCGTAGCCAACCACAGGTAGCTTGCTTCATCCAAATAAAGATGCTGTTCTTCACAGATACTTTCAGTTCGTACATATTTCTTGGTTGAAATTAAAGGTGAGCTGTATCAAAAATGCCACTAGATAGCGCTTAGGCTGTTTGGAACAACTGCAAAAAATGGCGGGGGAAGAAAACACACCTTTAGGAAATGCTTGTTTTCAAAATTGTCCTCTTTGTATCGATTTGGCACCTGCACCACAACAAGTTTGCAAGTGCCACAGAGAAGTCATTGTCAAACTCCAGAATCAGATCAGTGAAGCTTACGAAAACATTGCGGTGCACTGAAGTGCTGGTATCCTCACATGTCCTTCAAAGCACATTCCATTTCTTCTGTGAACCATGTCGTTTCTTGTGGCTTTAGAGTGGTAGTTTGAGTGTCATTTTCTTCCAAGACCTCTCCCAAAGTGGAATTTGCTCAGGCCATACGTGTGTGGAAATGAAAGCCTGCTCGTTTGAGTTCTGAAGCGAGCGAAGTGCTCCCTGTCTCGGAGGAGGGGGAAGGCAGAGGAGGGTTCTCCTGGGTCCCAGCTCTGAGCTGACAGCTCCAGGGATGCGTCTCCTTTCCTCCTCTTGCGTTTTGATTGCCGAAAGGCTGCGCTCTAGGCTCTGAAAACAGCAAGGGGTGACTGTAGCAGAGCTTGGCACACAAGCGAGATATTAGTGACGTTTTCAAAAGTGGACGTTTGATTCAACAACAGGCAAATTAGATCTGCTCTCCTGTGCGTGTACGGCGGAGTTGCAGCTCAGCTCCCCCATACAGCAGCGGGAGTCAGAGCCGGCTCCGAGCTGCCAGCCTGGATTCTGAGCTTCCCCGGAGAACTTCCCATTCCTGTTTGGATTCTGGGAGCCTTTGGCGTGAATTTGCTCACCTTTAGTGCTTCCAACACTTCTCCCTGCTGCTTCCCCTCAGTTTGCATTAGCCATTCGCTAAGCTTTGCGTATTTTTGTCCTTCCTCTGTCAAAACAGTTCGTCGCTTGGAAGGCCCGGTTTCTGCCTCTCATTGGGAATTAAATATCTTGCTGTATTAAACTCTCTGCTTTGTCTTGTGCAGGTGTTGGCTTTTGGAAAGACGCATGGTGTGACTTTTAACATATTTCTCTTTATTTATTTTTTTTAATATTATTGTTATTCCGCTTGTTTTGGCAGAGGTTTTCGCAGTTCTCTGCTTTAAAGGCTTCTTGTTTGGAACCGGTGTTTGTAACACGTGGATCTGTTACTTGCAGAAATACTTTGTTTAAAACAAGCAGCATTTTTACAGTTCAGTGTGCAACGAAGAAGCAATTTCAAAACCTTTGTACTGCAGAATTTAGGTCATTGTTGGCTTTTTTTTCCAGAAAATTCTGCATTTTGTCAATTTGGACAGGAACATTGATAGTACTAATGAATGAAAAGCAGCTTCCTGTACCTCCCAAATCACTGAATGTTTTTCTCACTGTGGCTTTTTTTTGCTGCTTTAGTCGAGGAGGGGTAAATTTCCACGATAACACTGTCTCAGCTATGAGATAGCCATCATAGTATGAGCCCTGTAATCCAGACAAACAGAAAGAACCAAACTGTCTTCATAGTTTGGAATCTTTCAGCAGAGCAGTGTGCAGAAACCTGCATGCAAAAGTTGTCCAAAACACTCATGATGCATCCAGCAATACGATACCTGGCTGCATTCTGCAGTACCATATGTCACTTCTCCCCAGTGGCATCTGGGCTACGAAAGGTTAGCACAGTGTCAGGAGAAGCTTGTTTCTCTCTCTCTTTTTTTTTTTTTTGTACTGAGATCTTTTGAGAAAGTGCAATGATGTGCCCTTATCTCTGCAAGTTAACAATCTGCGTAAGTGCATTTATTGCTTGGAACAGCTCTCTGTCTCTGTAGGAACTGAAATCTAGTGAAGCTGTGTATCTGTTTGTTGTTTTGCAGCAGGCCTGGCCTGGGGGAACCCAGCAGATACTGCTTCCTTCCACCTGGCAGCAGCTCCCAGGGGTTGCCTTGCACAATTCTGTTCAGCCAGCAGCTGTGATTCCAGAGACCATTGGCAGCAGCCAGCAGTTGGCCGACTGGAGGTAGGGACTACATGGGGTTCAGTCCCACGTGCTGCACTGCACAGGATTTCTCCCTCCCCTTGAAAATCGTGGAGGGGCTCAGTGCAGCTGTGCCTGCATTGCAGTTCCTGCAGTGTTGTCATGGGATTTGGGTCTTTTTTTGTTTTTTCCTGTGCCAGGAATGCACATTCCCATGGAAATCAGTACAGCACCCTCATGCAGCAGCCATCGTTACTGACCAACCACGTGACGTTGGCTGCAGCACAGCCTCTGAATGTTGGAGTTGCTCATGTTGTTAGGCAGCAGCAAAGCAGCAATGTTCCAGCAAAGAAGAACAAGCAGCCAGCACCAAGCACAGCCAAGTAAGGCTTCCAGCTTTGTAGAGACTGTGGGTGTGTTGTGCAGGTTGCTTTTGTGGTGTGAAAAACTCTTCTTACCATCACAGAATTACTGTCTGTGTAACTTTTTAATGTGCTACAGTTGCTTTTAAGTATTTCTTGGATAAAGTGATGTAAGTTTCAGTGAGAGTGCAAGGACTGTGGTTGACCAAGTGCTTTACTGTATGGGTCAGAGTGAGACTTCATGCTTCAGAGTGTATTGGTGCCATAGCATGCAACTGGCAGAACAGGCAGGTGAATGACAAGGGGTGGCACAGAAGAATCAGGTCCTGATCAGAGCATTCCTGAGTGCATTGGTCCCTTCTGGGATGCATTCCATGGTGCTTTCCTGTATGAGTGTCTGCACTGAGATGCTCTTTGGGTTTTTCTTTTTGTACTGTGCTCCATCCTGCTGGAGGCTGACCGTTCTTAACGCTGGTGTTGATTTGTTCTGGCCTGCTGACACGCAGCTGAATACTGCTTTGCTTTTCCTTCAGATCCAGCTCCACTCTAGAAACTGTGCCCACTCAAGTTTACTCTCTCATTGGGAGCAGTCCTCTGCGTTCCACATCCTCCTCCTCCAACGTGCTCGTCCCAGTGCAGGAGCAGCACCAGCCCATTGTGATCCCAGACACTCCAAGTCCTCCCGTCAGCGTCATCACCATTCGCAGTGACACTGATGAGGAAGAGGACAGCAAATACAAACCTGCCAGGTAGGAAGTTCATTTAGGCAATTAGTACTGATAGGTCCTGAGCTGAGCCCAAACATCAGGAAGAGCAGAGACAGCTACATGCAAAACCCCAGCTTAGCTTAGAACCACTGCATAAGACAGAAAATGCTGCATCATGTTCACTGCACTGTTTGTCTCTAATTAACCAGATCACATATGACTAGGGGGGGGTATGAGAAGGGGAGATGTCTTGTAGGAAAAGCTAGAATGTTTCCTGTTTGTCTTTTTTCCCTGCAGTTTGGGTATGAAGCAGAGATCCAATGTCATCAGCTACGTTACTGTTAATGACTCCCCTGATTCCGACTCCTCCCTGAACAGCCCCTATGCCACAGACCCACTTTCTTCTCTCAGGAGTACAGGTGGTGCCCTGGAGCTGCCAAGCAGAGGAGCAGCTGACAGCTCCAACTCTCGGACTATCATTGTGCCACCATTGAAAACACAGCTCAATGACTGCATTGTAGCTACCCAAGCTTCAGGTAGATATGCTCTCGTAGCTCATTGTGCTCAGTGGTTTTTTCCAGGGCTTAGATGTTGGGCTTGGTTGCTGTCTCATTCCTGACAGCTTTGTCCTTGCAGTTTTTAACTGTCTGCTTTAGGTGTGATGTTCTGAGAATGCAAGCCTCGGTCTGTTTTTAGTGTCATTGATACATTTACCTTTCATGTATATTTGGCTGCATTTATTTAGAAAAGTCTTTTCTTGTGCAATCAAATTTTAAGTTGTAATTGAAGAAATAGCCCTATTACAAAAGTAGGAGCTATGTTCTTCAGTTACTAAGCTGGTTGGCATAGTGCATGCATGCAGTGTGAGAAGGAAAAAGGGATTAAACTGATGAAATCTTTCAGGCATCCTGAGCAGCACCAGTAAGACCAAGCCTGTGGCCTCTGTGAGCGGGCAGTCATCAGGATGCTGTATAACACCAACTGGGTACCGACCTCACCGCGTGGTAACAAACGGTGTGCAGCCTCTCAATCTCAGCCAGGTAAGCACTGTGTGATGTTTCCTGGCCATCACCTGTCCTGCTGGGACGTGGGTGTTAATGGAGAGGCTCTGACTGAACCTCTCATTGCTCCCCGAGGTTACTTGTTGACTTTTTTTCCTTCTTCTCCCTGCAGAACCAGCAAACTACAGTGCTGGCCTCACAGGAGAGAAGCGGAAATGCAGTCCCACGTAGGCAGCAAGCCTATGTGGCACCCCTCACATCAACTATTTCTCAGGCTCCCTACACGTTTCAACACAGCAGCCCAGTGCATCCCCACCTGGCAGCGGCGACTGCAAATGCACACCTGTCCAGCCAGCCACATATGTACACTTATGCTCCAACTACTGCTGCAACGTTGGGCTCCACCACCTCCATCGCCCATCTCTTCTCCCCTCAGGGCTCCTCACGGCACACCCAGTACGCTGCCCACCCCAGCACACTTGTCCACCAGGTCCCTGTGAGTGTTGGTCCGAGTCTGCTGACTTCTGCAAATGTTCCACCTGCCCAGTACCAACACCAGTTTGCTCCCCAGTCCTATATTGGTGCTTCCAGAGGATCTGCTATTTACACTGGATATCCGCTGAGCCCTACAAAGATCAACCAGTACTCATACTTATAGTTCTTGGTAGAGCAATTCCTGTCCTGCAACAGGCTGGAGCGATTGGAGAAAGATTTCAGGTGAATCTTTACCTGGTAATGACTGCCTGGTTTTTGTTTCTCCCTTCTCTGGTTGTATGTTGTTCAAAAATGTCTCTAGTGAGTTCAGTCACTAACCGAGCAGCATGCTTTGTTACCAGTGCAAGGGTCACTAATTAAGTTTTTAAAATTTTACTTACTTTTTATAGATGCTTTTAAAAATTCATGGTCACATTTATTTAAAATTGTTCTGTTGTGCTAATGGAAAGAGGAGGGAAGATCAGCGTCTCGGAAGAAGATCCTGATGATTTTTTTAACTTGTATAATTTAAACAAGAAGATCAGTAGATAATTTTTCAGCAGCTTGCACAGATCCATATTGCCACTAAAAATGTAATGCACATTTATCTCTTTGTGTTGCCAGGGCAGTTCTAACATCCAGTTGAACGTTTTAACTTTTGTTCCCTATTTCACTTTAACAACTTGCTGGTTTTGAAAAGCCATTACATCTCTTTGTGTTTCTGTCCAAGGTTTTGTTTACATCTCTGCTTTGTTTGAAGTGCTGGGAGGGGCAGCTGCCTTGTCCTGGCCACATCATATATTCAGGAATCAACAAGAACTCAACAAGAACCCTGGAATCTCTTTTGTTTTCCTGAAAATTCCTTGTTTCCATAACACAGCTGAATTATTACTGCATTCATTGGAGAATTCCTTAAGGTTTTTCTAACAGTTTTTCGTGTCTCACTGTGTAACAGAACTCAACACCTTAATGAGGATGCTGTAATGTTCAGTTGAGAATGAATTGTGCCACACTGCTCTAACATTTGCATTCTGCAGCGTTAGGTGCTGGCCCAATAACAGAGCTGGATGCCTTCACAGAAGCGCAGGGCTTTTTGGTTCTGGTTTTTTTTTTTCTTTCTTTTTTTTTCCTTAACATTTTTCTTTACGTGATTCATTTATGAGGGAGTTGAACAATTTGAAATACGATGAAACATCACTGTATTGGTGTGTACAGCTTTTTATACTCCTGTGACCATATCCTCCTGGATATGCCAACAGCTTCCTTAAAGCGCTCTTATTAAGACTTGTATACAGTACGTGCATGTAGGAATTGCAAAAAAAAAGAGGAAAAAAAAAAGAGGAAAAAAAAGAAAAGGAGAAAAAAAAAAAATCCAGATTTTAAAGTTTATTACTGAATTTAAAACTATTTTAGAAGTTTTGTATTGGTGGTGTTTTAATATTTTACAGAAAATGAAATATGTACATATTGATTAGAAAAATATAACAAGCAAAACTTCCTGCTAACCCCAAACGTTCTGTCTTTGTAATCAAGATGTGTAGTGATGATACTTGAACTCTGTACTTAGTGTTTGTCTGATTCTTAAAACGTCCCTGGGGATGGAGTTTGATGTATCCTTTGTATTTAAACCAAAATGAATTGATTCGTGTCGGAATGTATGTGATATAATGCAATGGTTAGAGCTCATCACTGTAGCACTGAGAGAGGAGTAGAGCTTCACGAGAGAAAAGGATACTTTCTGATTTGTTTTGCACAGGTATGTGTGATGAAGAGTTGTTTGGTGTGTCCCCTTATTGTAGTGCCTTAAATGATGATGTAGTGTGAATAGAGTTTACAGTGAGCTTGCCTTATGAGGGACCAGCAAGCCCCCGTCGAATTGAAGCAATTCACTACGCTTCCCACAGCAAGAACAGCAGTCTGTTGCATAGGTGCATTGTTCTCAGTTTTAATGCTGTCATAAAAAGCAACATTTTTGTTGGAGTGAAGCGATGTTCCCTTACAGCTGTTCCTGGAAATGGCACATGTCCTGTTAGCTGTCTGTCGGTGCATTTCGAATAGGGTAGTGCTGGGAATGCATTGGAATGTTTAGTCTCATATTGCAGAAGTGATTAAATACGTGCAATCACTTTTTATTAGATTAGTATGGCGTTACCTTCCCCCACGTTAATAGTAGACATTTCCTGTAAAGTATTGCTAGCTTGGTGATAGGATATTTATACCAAAGAGAGCCTGCTGTAAAGCACATAATACCATTAAGAAGTTTTCTAATGCTGCTGCTAATGTGGAGTTGTTGGGAAGGTGTCAGCTGTATGCTAGTTAGTGTGCAGAGGAAATACAACCATGCTTTGTTTCCTTGGGTCCCTCGTGCCAGGAATTATTGCTCATCTCCAGTACACAGACCAGGACTGGCCGGGTGGCAGCCAGGCTGGCTCGGGCAGCAGAGTTACGCAGCAATAAGAGGTTTTGGTAACCTTGAATCCCAGTTCTAGCCCGTCCCAGTGGAAGATGGTCCGGTTCTCTGATGTGAGAAGTGCAAAATTAACTTCTGAAATTCCATGTATTTGATAGAAGGAAGTCTGGGCTGAGCTGACGTTGAGGTTTGGTGCCTCTTTCAGCAGAGGGCTGAAGGACTTCGGAACTGGACGGTAGCATTAGTGATGTTGTTGTTTGGTGTGTTTGTGGTCAGAGCACTTCTGTAGCTGTGAGGATACCCAATGGATTGTGCTGTTTTACATCATGGGTGTAAACAACGCTCTTTGTTGCTGTAAGCACTTTCTTGTTTCCATATTACGTTGCTTGTTTGCAGTACTTCCCTTCAGATACCTCCTGGGTACAGAGTTGTGCCTTTCCATCAAAGGCAAAACAAGTTCCAGTTCCCGTGTCTCAGAAAACCTTATGTCTTGTACATAAATAGGCAATGTTATGTACGAGGTCCAAATTGGAAGTAAATAAATACATAAATAAATACCAGCAGCAAAATGTGCTGGGAATTTGGGTGAGACCCTCCCAACCCCCCCAGAAAGTAGATGAAAATGACCATTAAAACGAATGTATTCACAGAGCACGGTAACACCTCTTGCACTGTCCGTGTTTCCAAAAGCATTGGAACAAAGAGGACGAGATGGGAATGAGATTGGAAGGATGAAACCTGCTCTGTTACGACAGGTCTCTTTCCCTGAGGCTCCTCTTGTGACAGACACACAGTGTGAGGCAGATGGACGGAGCTGCTCCTGCAGCTTCCCATCCCGGTGTGCTGCTCTGAGCCCAGGAAGGAGCTGCATCCCTCCTGCCCACGCACACCCAGCTTTCCCATTCGTTTCAATAACCAGCTGTCCTCATTTCAGAGCTGCTACACAGATTCCGCAAATCAATGCTCTCCGGATCGAAATTGGAGTCCTTCTGAAATTTCTTTTAAACCCATTTTGGGATTCACCATTGGAATTTTGGGTAACCCACCCGGATCCCTCTGTGATCCGCGAACTGAAATCAGAGTTGTTCCTATGGGCAATCTGCACTCACAGCTGTGACAGCCACTGCAGAGGCAACTCCTGAGCCTCCCTGCTTAGCACCTAATTGATGGGATGCAGTAATTAACCTCTGACTCAGCGATTTCTTTTAGTACATTAAACTAAATTGCTTCTAAATGACAGGATTGGCACAGCCCTGCTTTCTTTTATTTAAAGTTCTGAATGGTGCCGCATGTCCACATGGTTGTTTGTTGCTAAACTTTATATAAATGTGTGATTTCAGATTCAGCTTGGAATATATCTATCTCACTACATGTAGCAGTACATTATATGTAACGTTAGTATTTCTGCTTGGATCCTTGATATTGCAATGGAATTCCTACTTTACTAAATGTATTTGATATGCTAGTTACTGTGTACAATTTACCTTTCTTTTCTGGTTGTGCTCTTCCTTTTTACAAGCTGGTAGGTGCAGGTAGTTCCTGACATTACTGATCTATGTTTGTATTGCTGATGTACTTAGGGGGTATGTAAAAATCATTTTAACAAAAGAAATAGCTATTTAAAAATTTAATACTAACTATATGGGAGAAGGGTCCATTGTGAAAACATAGTTTATCTTTGGATTCAATGTTTGTCTTTGGTTTTACAAAGTAGCTTGTATTTTAAGTATTTTCTACATAATATGGTAAAGATGTAGAACAATTGCAATGCATCAATAAAAAGGGTTAATTTTCTGTACTCGATCCCTGGGGTCTCTCGGTCTCTCGGAGGGTCGGGGCTGCGGAGCCGCCGGAGTTAAAGCGCACTGGAAGCTCCCGGGGCCGCCTCTCGTCCCATCTGGATTCAATCAGGGCCGCCAGCATTCCTGAGCGCTGAGCTGCTTCCGCGCTGCCGCACTCCGGCGGCCATGGGGCCCTGGCGCTGCCTGCTCCTCCTGCCGCTCCTCGCCGCGGCACAGCAGCAGCAGTTCATGGAGTACGTGGAGCGGCGGCTGGTGATGCTGGAGGTACGGGCGGGGGGCGGCGGGGCGATGCGGGGCGGGACGGGGATGCGGGAGCGGGGCGCGCGGCACGGAACCCACCGTCACCCCTCGGCCGCTACAGGAGAGGATCGCGCAGTGGCACGATCAGAGCAGCCGGTACTCCACGGAGCTGCGGGACTTCAAGAACCAGGTGCTGGGCATGCTGGAGACGGCGGAGAAGGAACGCGAGGCTCTGCGGACCGAGGCGGAGAGCGCGGCGGCGCGGGTGGACCGCCTGGAGCGAGAGGTGGATTACCTGGAAACGCAGAACCCCGCACCGCCCTGCGTGGAGGTGGACGAAGTGCTGACGGAGAAGCAGGCGGCCACGGCCAAGCAGAGGAAGAACGAGAAGTACAGCAAAGTGACGGGTGAGGGCCGCCGGCTGCTGCCGCGGGGTGAGCGGGCTGCCCAGAGCTCCGGCTCTGCAGCTGCATCCCGGGCAGAGCCGTGGCGTGGGGGCGGGGATGGGGGTCACCCCATAGGGGCTTCTGTGTGCCGCTGGGCACGGCAGCAATGCTGACCGCGGGCAGTGCAGTGCATCTCCAGGGAGCTGCTGGGGTGGGGGTGCCACAGCGCTGCGGTGACACGGGGGGGTGGGAGCGGCCCTCGGGCTCTGACCGCTGCCCTCCCATCCCCCCCTCTCACAGACTGCAGTGACACCATTGCAAGTGTCAGAGCCATGAAGATCCTGAAGCGTTTCGGCAGCGCCGTGGGGCTCTGGACCAAAGATGCTGCAGGGAACTCCGAGAAGATTTACGTCTTCGATGGCAGCGCCAACGACACGGTGTTCGTCTTCCCCCGCATGCGGGAGTTCACGCTCTTCTCGGCCACGCGCCGCGCAGCCCGCATCAAGCTGCCCTACCCCTGGCTGGGCACCGGGCACCTGGTCTATGGAGGATACCTCTACTACATCCGCCAGCAGGGCCCCTTCCAGGTGATCAAGTTTGACCTGGCCAACAAGACGGTGGTGGACAGCTCGGTGTTCCCGGCAGAGGAGCAGATCCCCGTCTTCGGGCTCTCCCCCTTCACCTACATCGAGCTGGCGGCGGATGAAGAAGGGCTGTGGGCCATCTACGCCACCAAGGAAAACGAGAAGAACATCTGCCTGGCTAAGCTGGACCCCGACTCGCTGGACATCGAGCAGATGTGGGACACGCCGTGCCCACGGGAGAACGCCGAGGGCGCCTTCGTGGTGTGCGGGGCTCTGCACGTGGCCTACAACACCCGCCTGCCCAGCCGCTCCCGCGTGCAGTGCGTCTTCGACGTCAGCGGGACGCTGCCCCCCGAGGAGGCTTCCCTCGTGTACTTCCCCAAACGCTACGGCTCCCATTCCAGCATGAAGTACAGCCCCCGCGAGAGGCAGATCTACGCCTGGGACGACGGCTACCAGATCATCTACCGCATGGAGATGAAGAAGAAGCTGGAGGTCTGAAGGGCCACTGCAAAAGCCTGGACTGATGAAATGAGGTTTTCTATTCTGTGATGCAATGAATAAATGCTATGCAGCACGCTGCAGCCGCCTGCTTGGGGGGAGTGCGGGGGGCTGGGGGCTGCAGCAGTGAGCCCTATGCTGCCCTATGTCTTTCCTGGAGGATTCCTGAAGCTGTGAATGCGGGCTCTGGGCTGCAGGCTGGGCAGAGGTTGGGCTGGAGTTCGGCAGCTTCTGCTGCAGTGAGAGCACTTCTGGGCCTGGCTGGGGCATGCCATGAACAAAGCTGCAAGCAAACAGCACAATCCCTTAATCCAAAAGGACAACTGGAGGTTTTGCTCGCATGCTGGCGAGGCCTCCAGCCAGCAGGCACCAGATGTTCCTCATTTTCTCAGTTCACGTCTAACAAAGCACAGTTGTCTTCCCTTTGCAGTCACAGTGTTGCAGACCCTTTCTGTAGGGCCCCGTTCCCTGAGTCCCCATTCCATACGCTGCCATGTGGTGGAATGCACTGATTCAGGGCAGTGCATTCCACATGGCAATGCCTGAGACCCAGGGGGTGGGGGCAGCTGGGAACAGCAGCCACGTGTACTGGGGGGGAACTGCCCCAGAAGGGCCCTGAGCATGAGGATGTGGCCTCAGCAGCCCCAGCTGGAAGCAGAAAAATAACAGATTCTCATGCACTGCCACATGCACCTCTCCCCTGGGAGATGGAGGGTTGGGCTGGAGATGACACCGATCCTCCACAACCACACCACAGTTCATTCCTGTCCCAATTCTTCCAGATGCCTGAGGATGCAGAGGTGGAATTTAGGATATCTGTGTGTCACGGAGCGTGTTCTGTCCACAACAGAAATCAGCTCTGGAGACAAATGCTTGTGCAAAGCCTGAGCTGCTCTGGCCATTGAGGATCAGCCCTGCTGTGGGGCTGCAGCTGGGGGTGGGTCTGGCCCTGAGGTTCCCCCTGCAGCCTGCGGGATGCTGAGCTGCCACTCAGAGCTGACCCGATAGCTACCCAGAGCTCTTCTGTATGCTAATTAAATATCTTCTGCTTCCTTCAGAAAAATGTTTAAATACACACTTTGAATGAGTGTAATTGGATGGTGCAGAAAGTTCAACGCAGTGCAAGTCAAGCGGAGAAATTATCCAAGGGTGAAAAGCTAGGTGAACTGCCAAGTTAATTTATAGCCCTTCTCACAATCAATAACTGCAGTAACAAATGCAATTTTCAGAAGTTGTGCAGTTGTAAATAATGACAGGGCATGGTGGGGATGGTGCTGATGGGCTGACTGGGTGATCCTGGAGGTCTTCTCCAACCATAATGATTCTGTGGTTCCATCCTAATGATTTCTTTAGCACGAATTAGAGCTGATGGAGCAGCGATGGTTCTACACCAGAAATCACCTTATAACCTGGCACAGCGGTCCTGCAGTGCCCATCTGGGAGGATGCTTTGGTGGCCGTGGCTGCCGGGTTGTGCTGCAGCCACAAACTCCACACTGCCGCGCTCAGCTGGGCTCACCCAGTGCCTGTGTGCTGAGATGGGTTTGTCCAAACACTTTGGGAACGAGAGGCGAAATGAAAAAATGACTGCAGTGCCTGAATGGCTTACAAAATGCAGCACTTACCTGGCGCTCCACGTCTCCGGAGTGCTTCAAGGAGCATCAACAAATGAATCCAGCATTGCTCAGACAGACATCGCACCCAATCCCTATGAGGGTCCCTCTGCTCCTGGCACCCAGAGCCCCCAGCTCTGCAAGGGCAGTGCTGGGCAGTGGCATTACCCTGCTGTGGTGGGGGGGGATGGGAGATTCATTGCTGTGCCCTCACATCCCTGCTCTCCTCGACTCCGCAGCTCCTCGTGCCTTAATTGCCAAATATTTTATCTCTTTAAAGAAGCCTCTGTGTAAGTAATAATCCCTTTCATCTCTCTCCTCTTAAAAAATGCTTCCCTTTGGAAGGCAATCTGATAAAGTAAATTGAGAAGTTAAAGTGAGGATGGAGAAAGCAAGATCTCCCGTGGCTAATTCCTTTCTCTGTCTCATTCTTGAGCCTTTTCTGTCTCATCCTCAGCCTTTTTTTCTTGCTCTTTTCCAGCTCATGAGAGCTCTTGATGGTGTGAAATGATTCTGCAATAGGAAACTAAAATTAAAAGTGGGCAACTCAGAGGAGCGTGTTACAAAGATGCCATTGTGCTGCAGCAGGAAGGGGAACAACCTCCCCATCTGACGCCCTCCTAATGGCTGCCTGGCACGTGTAACCACAGCTCTCAGATCCCAGAGGTGTTTCTGCCCATGCAACGCCTGCCAGAGGCTGATCCACACATGGGAGGGATGCTGCAGCCGGGGGGGATCCGGGGGGATGTGGGAGGGAAATGAAGTGGCAGCAGCTGCTTGTGGTGATGTGCAATAAGCAAAACCGGGTCGAAAATCCAATCTTTGGATTCAGAGGTCGCAGCCCGGGGAGCTGCGTTTGCAGTGCATCTTTCCAGTCTTTCCTAGACAGTTTCAGGCTCTAATAGAGCTTGCTGTCATTTCAGTACTTTGATCACCCCACATATGTCGCTCCCGGCCATGCTGTCAGATTTGGGGCTGTGAGGGAGGCTGTGAGGGGGGCCCATAGGCAGTCGCCTGTCCCGAGGGCTTTGTGCATCCTCAGCTGTAGGGAATAAGTGTTTTAATGGCAGTCAGCTCTGTTCTGACGTCTCACCTCAGGCCAAGGAAACCAAACAGGCCGCAGTGCTCAGGCCTGGCCCAGTCTGAAGGCAGCGCAGTGCAGCCATCCCAGCTCTTATCCTGCCCAGGGCACTGCTTGGGCACAGAGGGGAAGGGCCTGTCAGGTTTTAGCTCCCAGAGACACCCTATAGCCAAATAAGGCCCTAACCAGGCTCAGCCCCTGGCTGTGCTGTGCCCGTGGGGCCGTTTTTGCTCACACACTCTATGGGGACGTGGCAGCACGTGGCCTGCTGCTGCCAAACGCTTTGCTCTGGAGACCACCTTGGTTCGTGCTCGTCTCACACACAATTCCACATCTCAGAAAGAAGCTTTGAGTTTTAACTTCTGCGGGTTTATGGCAGAAAATCATGAAAACGGGCCCTGCAGTGCCAGGTGGGCTCAGAGACCCCCACTCCCCACCTGGGCTCCCACTGAGATCTCTGCAGTTGTTGCTGATGCTGTGCTTGCCCTCATCTTGGCTTTGGGGCAGACTGTTTCCATGGCAACGGAATATGCTGTAGGATTTGCATTGAGCCATTCATGCCACCGTGCTTTATTGGCTTTAATGAACTGCCATCCTCACAGCAGCCGACACGGGGTCTTTGAAATGGATGTGCTATAAATTCCCTACTTTTAATTACAGCTGTCATGAGAGCATCGTATACACAATTGCGTTTGTGTGGCTGTACTAAAAACATATAAAATAGGGAAAAGAACCGAAAAGCAAAGCATTTCTTGAGCATGCAATGGCATTGCCACTGGCTGCAGCAGTGCTGGTGACCAAGCAAAGCCATTGGGGACCAAAGCCTGTTCTCCCAGGCTCACCTGCAGCACTGATCTCTGCGTTATCTTCTTCTGAAAAATGAAGGATTGATCTCTTTTTTCTTTTTTTTCCCCCTGTGGAGTCATGAAGAAGGTAAACACCATCACAAAAAGAAAAGCTGTGACCCTGTGCCCTGTGCCCTGGGTCCCTGCCAGCCCTACAGGACGTTCCCCCCGTGTGCCTCAGCTGTGCAAGCAGAGATCAGAGGCTGAAGACGCTGTGTTTGCATCTGGGAATGATGACTTCATAGTAACAACAGAGCTGCCGGGCCCCAGAGGTCACTCTGCACTGATGTGTGCAGCCCTGATGCTGGAAGAAATGATCAATGCCCCATCGAGAAAACCTCTGGCAAAATGAGAAGCCCAGAGCTGAGATGAGAGAGATGAGTAAGATGGCAAACAACAAAAAGTAGAAAAAAAGAAGAAAGGAAAGAGAAGAGAGGTAAGCCAAGCTTCTCTCAAACAAGCTGGAGTCACTGATGGGCTGTGCAGAGCTCCTCAGCCCCATGTCTGTGCCCCTGTCATGGGCAGTCCAGCACTGTGTCACCCCGTGTCCCCACCACTAAAGCAGCAATAATTACACATCAGGCCTTGCTGCAGTGCCTCTTACTTTTCCTGCAAGCCTCTCATTGTTCTGCAAAGCTGGAGACCACGAGACAGAAACCAAATAAAAAAAGAGCATTTAAGGAACATGTGGGAGTGCTATTTTGTGTTTACTTTGTTTGTGTTACTCAAAATAAAGCTTTCCCTTGTGGCTGCTTGCAGATGTTGCACAGTGACCAGTGCTGCCATGTGAGTGCTGCCATCCCCAGCCCACACTCCATCATCTGTGTGTGCTCACCCCTCCTGCGATGGAGGTGGTCCTCCACACCCATCAACTCCTCAGTGGGTTATTATCATACAATTAAGAGAAGCTCTGAAAAAGAGAAGGAGCAATAAAGGCAGCTTTAATTCTGGGGTGTCGCCTGTGCCAGCTTCAGCTGTCCTCGGAGTTATAATCCTGTAGATGAAAGGGAAATATCTGCACTTGCACAGCGTGTCTACTTTCCATTGGTGTGACCAATCTTCTTGAGGCCGGTGACGCGCACACAATGCTTTGATTATCCCCTCCTCGGGGACAAGGCCAAATCTCAGCACTGAAAAGCAAAATGCAGGGCTTTGAGCCACCGAAGCGCGGGCGTTTTCACCGGCTGACATCCCGTTCTGCAGTGCCAGTCAGCACCGAGCAGAAATTGATTATCTGTGCGAAGCAATGATTAAAAATAGAAGCTCTGTGTCAAACCCCACGCATGTTTTGACTAAATCCAAGATAACAAGAAGAATGGATGAAAGACGGAGATTATACGGAGAGCACGGAAAACTGAGAGGCTGGGATTAAAGAAGAAAAAATACATGCGTGGGTTAATGCAGTTAATGAGTGCTGAGTGCCATCCTGGTGCCTAGCTGGGATCGCAGCAGCTCGCTCAGGGCTCAGCTGCCAAAATGCATTGGTGGTACGGTGACTTTGGTCTGCATGAGGCCACCTCTCATTGGTGATGCTGAGCACTTGAAGGTTCCATCCAACCCAGACCAAAGCTTCAGTCAGCCTTCAGACTGTCTCTGCAGCCAGTTGTTTGGGATGGTTAGGGCTCGTTAAGGGTGAGATGCACCTGTGCATCTCTGTGGTGTCCCTTGGTAGAAGTCCTCAGTACTCAATGCTGGAAAACCACTTTTTGTTTTACCACTTTTTGCCTAAATGGGCTCAAAGCAGTTGAAATTGCGAGGGTTGGTTTTTTCTCCCGTTATTATTGCTCATCAAAGTGTGTGCACAGGTCATCTCAGTTCAATGGAGAACTGCAGCACTCAGAGAGGGACCAACCTGGGGCCTGTTATCACCCCTTCATTACCATCAGCTGCAATCACTGCAGCCAGATGAAACCTTTTTGCTGCCTTCATGAGACCAGTCAGGAGTTACAAATGCAACAATTTTATTGACTTTCGGCTTCTATAGCATGTCACAGATGAAGAAGAGAATTAAGACACGAGGTGTGATGAGAAAGTACACATTTGTCCATCACTTGAACAAAGGATTTGTGTTACCCAGAAAAACGGTGCAAACAAACGTCCTCTGTGCTCACAGCAGTGATGCTCAGCCAAGGCTGATGCTGTGACATTTAGGAAAATGCAAACTGAAGCTGACCTGATGGATGCAGCTATCGCTAACCTGGCATGAGGGGAAACGCTGCCTTTCTAGCAAATTTTGCTTCAACTCGAAAGCAAAATGTTTTAACTGACTTGATTTAATTACGGCGGAACAAACAGCACAAATGTATTTAGCAACTGAGAGAGAAATCCAAGGTGTGAGAGCGTCCAGCTGCAGCTGTCTGATAAAGATGAGCTCAACCAGCTGCTCCTGCAGAGCTGTACTTGCTGTGCTCACCGTTGGCCTCTCCAGCCCTGGGATCAGGAAAGTTTCATTTTTCAGAACCTGACCTTCCTCCAGGGTTTGGGCATCAGAACTTAATTCACTGGGGAAGTGCTGATTGTTCAGGAAAAGCATGTGGCAGTTTTTAGCAGCAGCTGTGTTTCTGTATTACCCTTTTGTTCAGCTCCTATTAGTAGGACGATGTAGGATGAAGTGTTCATGGGAGGATCTCACCTATTTTATATCTAACAGCAAAGCACTGTTTCCCCTTCACATCCGAGCTCTGCTCACAACAACACAGTTCTCTCCACTCCAGGTAACGTGGTGATGTTCAGAGCAATGAGCAGCAGCTACAAAGGGCATCTTAAGAAAGTGTTCATGCAAATAGCTCTGGGGAGGCTTCAGATACAGAAAAGCAGGTTTTCCCCCTGAGGAATCAACAGCTTTTTGTTTTGTTTGAATATATGACAAAAGGAATTGGTGATACACATTGCACACGCTTCTAACAGCTCATGAACACCTCTACACAAACAGGAGACCTGTACACACAGCGCTGAGCTCGGGCTGAGCCATCCCAGCACTGAGCTGCTCACAGACCAGGAGAAGCCTTCCCACGTCTCCCAGCTCTGTCCCAAGCAAACCCAGCCCGCAGCACAGCAGGGCCAGGCGGCTCCTTCCCGGCCACGTGTGCTGTCTGTAGGAACTCAAAACATCTTTGCACGTTTCCAGCCTTCACATAAATTACAAATTAAGAGACCGAACTTCCAGCTCACATCTCAACTTTCTTCCTCTTAATAAGGGTCCGGACGGTAAAGCCACAAAAGGAACACATCACTTTGGGAGACCTATTAGACAAAGACGTGTTGACTACAGAACGGGTTTCTGCCTTTACTTACACAGGAACAACGAGGCTGGGAAGTCCGGCTGCTGCCCCCACCACCCAGCAATGCAGGGCTGAGGCTGCAGGCGCACGGTGACATTGCGGGGTCCCATCTCTGCAGATCATGGTGTGGGTGGTGGTTTGGGAGAAGGACAGGAGCTCTGGCTGTCAAAGCTCGCTGCTCGGCCTTGCCACTGCGGGAGGAAAGAGAAGGGAAGCCTGAGCAGATGGGGGAACACTCCGCTTTGTTCCTTTCTAGATGAGCTCACACTTACGAGGACTGCTACCCACTCATCCAGAAGAAAAATAAATAGCATCTGCTCCATAGACAAAGTTTGTTCTCTGTTTATCTGGCGTCGTTTCCTGTTGTGGTGCTGTTGTTTTGGTGTTTTATTTTAAGAAATACCAAATAATCGCAAAAACCCTTCAATCTCTCTGGTCTGGCAGAAGCTGTGTTTGCTGTGCCAGAAATGTTTCTCGGAGTGAAAATCGGAGTGGATGCAGTAAACATTTTTCTGTTGTTGTTGCCATAATTATGGGATCATAAATTATTAGTCATCTGCCTTGGGGGCCATTATTATAATCCAAAGCCATTACTACTCAAGCTTTTGAGTACTCGCCCATCTCTCTATCTTGCTTTATTAAATTCAAATGACAAATGATAGACGTCTTCCAAAGACAACAGGAGGCGTAATAGTTCCACTGCTCCCTTCTCCCCCAGATCAATTCCCTCCTCTCCTACTTAAGCAAAAACTCTTTGCTAAACAATATTAATGTTCCAGCATGTATGAATTTCATTTCTGTGGGTGAAAGCTCATTAGGCAAATTGCAGCAAACCGGTTCAAGTGGAGCAAGTCACAGAGAAAAGAAACCACAGCAGTGCATCTTCTGCCAAGCCCTGAGCACGTGCATCACTGTGGAAAGAGCATCCACACTGCTCCAAGGAATACTGAGCCCTCCTCAGCAGCGTGCAAAGCAGAGGTTTTCACAATTATGATAAATCTGGGGAAGTTGCTCCTCTGGCGACGTGTGCTTTTTGTAAAGGGCAACATTTCAGGTTACAGACTGTAAGCATGGTTGCAGATGGGGCTCTGCTGCTCGTGGGGCACGGCTCTGCTTGGCCCCAACACCCAGGGGTTCACTGCCCCAAGGAGGGGACAATCAAAAGCAAGACTGCAGCCAGCACAGCTCAGGGAGCCCAACACACACAGGCAGATGCATTCCAGCCCAGCTGCAGAAATACAGGCACCCACCTCTGCCCAGGGAGGTTGTGGATGCCCCGTCCATCCCTGGAGGTGTTCAAAGCCAGATTGGATGGGGCCCTGGGCAGTCTGGTCTAGCATTAGGTGGGATGGTTGGTGGCCCTGCACGTGGCAGGGGGTTGGAGATTCATGATCCTTGAGGTCCCTTCCAACCCTGGCAATTCTGTGATTCTGTGATTCTGTGACCTCCCACCAGCACTTCTCAAGGGGAACCACACCGCCATCCCAGGCACATTTCTCACCGTGAGAACTGCCAGTAAAGCAGGGGAGAAGCAGAAATACAATAGCAGAAGGTTTCTAATAGAGCCCTCAGCATGCTGCTCACACTGCCTGCATTCACAGCGACAATGCTGCTCCAAAAAGGTGATGGAAGCATCAGAAAGCGAGCAGTGAGGAACCTGAAGACATTTTTCCCTCATTTAATTAGGAAAAGTGAACCATTCATTCTGTAATTATCAGTAAGAAGCTAGGAGCAGTACACTGAAAGTCAAACGTGCCCAGGAGCCCGGACAGGGCCAGTTTAGCATATCTTTAAAGATAAATGGTTGTTCTTCATTACGGGCAGGACTTGGCTCTCAGCACACTTGTCTGTTTTTTATCTGGAGAAGCACTTTAAACACATAAATGCTCCCATGCTGAATGTCAGAGGTGTTTGGCAACATCAAAGCCCTGCTCTGCACTGCCCTGGTGCTGCCGCTCTATGATATCAGGCTGCATTTGTCTTTCATAAACAACAAAGAGATCTGCAGTTTTCAGATGTCCCCCTTCAAAGACTGGAAAGATATACTGTAATTCTCTGTTCCTTTCTGTAAACACATCACTTAACCTGGGAGACTGATGTACTGTAAGGGGAGCAGTGCCCACTGATGATGGGTGCAGGTTTGTGTCCTCTGCTCCCAAATGGCCCCTAGGAGCTGTGTGAGGAGATACAATTTAGAAGCTGGTAATTAATGACTCGTTTGCTCATGTTCTCTTCTTAATGATGATGGCCATTAAAGAAGTGCAGTCGTTCAAGTTCGTTACTCAGTGTGGATAAATATGGAACTACCAAAGGCGTGAAATGCGACAACAGAAAGCTTCCCTAAAGACCTCAGCTATGGAGAAGCAGCAAAACTGCTCACACTGAAGATCCAGCTAAGGCCCAGAACAGGGGTTTGGGGATATGTTAGTACAGCTCAGAGGCCACGGGAAGAGGATGGAGCAAACAGAGCAGGCCATGAGGATCAACCAGAGAGCAGAGGCTGCATTTGCTGGATCCTGGCAGCAAACACTCAGAGATGAAGATGAGGATTCCAGCACAGCACAGACACCACAAAGGGATGAAGAATGGAACGAGAGGCAGCAGCTCCTCCACCAGCATCCGTGCTCCAGAGCAGACAGAGCCCTGGACCAGGCTTCAGTGTGCAGCCACCTGTGTGCCCACAGCACTGCTCCTACTTGGGGATGGGGAGCATCCTGGGAGCCCTGTTGTGCTGGGGAACCTGGAGGTGCCTGACACAGCATACAGCACTGAATGTACATCTCAGTGATGCACAGATAGGGAAAACGTGATTAATTGTAAGAAATGGTGTTTCACTAATAATTTCTGTCCAGGATCTTGTGTCTTTTTTTTTTTTTTTTTTTTAATTATTCTTTGTTTCTTGTTTATTTGCTTATTTATGTTTTGGTTGGTTTTTAGCTGCACAGAACTGCCAACAGCAGAACTAGAGCTGAAAAGGGCAAATAAATACCATTTGCTTGCTGGCTCTGTGCACTGGCTTGTGGCAGAAATACCAGAACAGATGATCAGAGTGGTTTTTTGTGATTTTTTTTAAATTATTTATTTTTTTTAGAGTGCTCCTGACCTGAGCGCTGAGGGGTGAAATGACTCACCTCTTTTTTTTTTTCTCTTTCTGAAATCTTGGGGCTCGGCAGTGACCTTCGAAGTATATTTTAAATGGTGAGTCACCCCATATGCCTTCCTCTGTTTCTTTAAATTTCGTCATAAAAATTACATCCTTTACTTCCCATTAATTCTCAAAAAATTCACAGGAGTCTTTCTTTCCTGCTCCAACTTGGAGCTGAAAAATAGCCTTGTGGAGACGCACAAATGACAAACTGCAGAAGGATCTCCTGCCCCTGGGTTGGACTTGGCAGCTGGTGTCACATCGAGGGGTACCACTGACAATATGCAGCTCACTGATCCAATGAGAGCTCACTAAGCACTTCTGCTAAAACACAGCGGTCGCTGATCCCCAGCAGTGTGAGATAGCATATGCTGCTGCCCAAACTGCTCTGACTCATGTGAACCATGCTTATGTTCAGCACGAAAAGCCTAATGAGAGCCTGGCACTGCTCGGCACCCAAAGGAAATGGAAATGCTACTGCTGCACATCAACTTCACATTGCTTCTATTCTGTTTTGATTTATACCACATCTCCACAAGTGACCCTTGGTCCTTATTTACTGTGGTGGGGTTACATAGGTACTGCCAGAGCTCTGTAACCTGACATCTCCAGCCTCACCATGCATGGACACCTCTCATGAGCACTTGGAGAGGGAAAGAAACCTGCAGGTGAAACAGAGCTGCCTATGGGATGGGCACAAACCAATGCCAGCAACCAGACTGGTGAGAATGAGCCCGAATGGAATGCACAGAGCACAGGCTGCATTCGTGTTAGGGAAAAGAGCAGCTTTCCAACAAAAACAGGGTTTGCTGGATCCTAACTGAGACAGTTAGGAGGACCACCAGGTCTCATATCTGACTTCCAGCAGAGCTCAGAATCTGAACTTCAAAGAGAAAATAAAGCACTCTTTGTTATGAGCAGTCTGTGGCCTTGAGGGGAAAAGACTCCTTAACCCCAGATACAGAATTAATTGCATTTATTTTACTTCTGCTGGCTACAAAAGCTGGCTTTATTTTCACAGAGTGCCATTCTCCAAATCTCTCTCCTCCAGAATTTATTACCTAAATCAGATAAAAAGCAAACAGTTCCATAGGAGTGTGACAAAATGGAGCTCAAGGAGGAAGAAAATGCCAGAGATGGTCAAAATGGCACTCAAGCATTTCAGCCCTATTTCACCATCTGGGTCTATATCCAGCGAATCTCTTTCTCTGCAGATGCTTGCAGCAATTACATTTGTTCTATTTATTCTCCCTCAAAGGCTTGGAGATGAGTCAACAGAAAAATCTTCTAGGATGAAAAAACTGAAACTTGAATTATGCGATATCCCTGGACAATTTGTTCTGCAATCAGAACGGCATTCTCTTTCCTTACTGCTCTGGCTTCAATTAAAAACAAAAAAAAACAACAAAAAAACAGTAATACAGTACCAGTCACATCTGTAAATACAGCCCCTATCCTTTCTGCTGGCAAGCTCAAGGAGTTACATCAAGACTACACCAAGATGTTCAGCTTCTAGAGTTCATTTCTGCTGAGAACATTCCCTCAGCTCCTGCCAGAAATCCCCAAGTGAGAGCTGCTCCCCTCTGAAAGCCCTGACCCGCTCAGTCATGCACATTACATGGATTCAAAGGAGAGAATAACTCCACACACCTCTTTGAAGGACTTCTTCACCTCCACTAATGGATGCCAGTGTGCAATGGGCTTGCGTGGGTACGCCAGCATCTCGTTCCAGTGGTCTCTCCCCAGTCCTTCTGCATTGACCCCCACACGGCAAACCCCAATTATCTCATTATGTCCCACTCTGAAGAACAATAGAGAAACAACACGGTTATTTCTTGCCCAAAATGCCTGCACACAGTCAAACTCAGTTTCACCATACTTAGCATACTAGCAGGTAATTATCCATAACTGTTATCCATAATGGCTTTAACTGAGACAGGGGAGTTTAGGTTAGATATTAGGAGGAAGTTTTTCACTCAGAGGGTGGTGAGGCACTGGAACAGGTTGCCCAAGGAGGTTGTGGATGCCCCATCCCTGCAGGCATTCAAGGCCAGGCTGGATGTGGCTCTGGGCAGCCTGGGCTGCTGGTTGGTGACCTGCACACAGCAGGGGGTTGGAACTGGATGATCACTGTGGTCCTTTGCAACCCAGGCCATTCTATATTCTGTGGCTCTATAACCATAAATATAAATGGCACTTTATAATACATCTCTAGAGACACATTGATGCCACACAGGGGGGGCAATCAAGGCTGTGATGGTAAGGGAACGACTGCTGAGCAGAACATCTGTGCCCAATGGGATTTTCTCCTCTTTCCAGAGCCCTCCGCCTACCGATCGTAATCCATGACAGAGATGAGCAGGCTGACTTGATCCATGTTCTCTGGGGGAATGTCGAAGATTATTGCTTCATTATAAGTAGGATTAAGTGTATTTTTCTTTATGGTGGTTTTCTTCTTTTTCAGTCTTCGACCATCACATAGCAAAGACACTTTGACATATGGATCTGAGAGGAGAAGAGAGGAAAAGGCCTTCAGGTGATGGAGGTTTATTTTCTTACCTTCACAACAGAGAAACAGCATTTCCAAAGCACGAATTTAAGTTACCATGAACTGAAGACACTTCTCAGATGTATTTTTAGTAAAAAAAAGATGTCTTTGTACCAGTAGGATCCACAATTCCTCATACTGCTGTGAATGCTGAACCCCCACACAGGGGTGCTGGACCAGGTGTTCTTTGAAAGCCCCATTCAACCCAAACCATTCTATGATTCTGTGAGGTTCAGGCACTGGAGGAGGAAAAAATCAGCTGTTTCCATCAGTGATAAGGGCCCACAAGGGTAGGAAGGCCCTCGCCTCAATCCCACAGCCAATATTCACCAGCTGATGATGCTGGGCACTGAGCACTAATTGCATGGCTATGGAGAATGAGTTCATTTTGCTTCCTCTGAAGCAAATCTGAAACTTGAAAAAAATTGCCTAAGAGCCAAAATGTGATGCAGAATTCTGAAGACCAAAACTAGCATGGGGGGTGATTTCTCAGGCACCTTTTCCTGCACTGCTGCCAAATCTATTCTACTGCTTCCATTAGGTTTCGCAGTTACAGTGAGCAGAGGAATGTGAAAGCCCATTTCTCCCAATACTGGAGAGCAGCAGAGGAAGAAAAGATTAGAACAGCTCTATCTCACTTGCTTTCTGTTGGCTGATTGTGGCAGAACGCACTTCAGTTACTAATGGCTCCTGTTTCTGATTTTGGCTGCTTGGACAGTTTCAATGCACTCTGAAGTCGCAGTAAACCTGCAGCATTTACAGAAACATTGAGCTGGCTTCTCAATTCTGAGACGTTTCCAATCATCCAAGCCCCAGCTAAGCAGAAATGTTTTCAGCAGAGATTTTTTCCTGTACTGCTCCTGTATTTTACACGAGTTGTTGATGAAATTCAAATGCTATGATATTGATCTTTGGAATAGAAACTGCTTTTTGTGTTGAACTCCAGTGCACAGGCAGTCTCCTTGAACGCTGCATTTGGGCATAGAATCATCTTCACTGGACCCACGTCCTTGGAAATGCATTTCATATAATTTGCACAGACTGAAAGCACATGGAAAGCTTTCCAATGATGACAGACAGCACCAGGAGACATATCCCCACTGAGATATCTCATGGGAGGAGGAGGAAGTGTGGCTCAGCACACGGTGCCCTCAGCCATCAGCACCCACCTGAGTAACCGGTGATGTCCATCGCTTTGAGATTCCTGCATTTAATGACTGTTAAGGTGAGGCGACCTGCAGTTGGCAAATAACAAAGGGAAAACATGATCTCTCCCAGGTCCACGCTTTCCTTCAATAAAACAGAGAACACACTGTATTGGAAATGTGCAAAATTCAGCCTGGCTGCCTCCACCCTCCAACGCAGTGCAGGATTCACGCAGCACTCACTCAGCTTTTCCCTGTGCTGTTATTTTGCAGTGAATGAGTTTTTACGACACGGTGGGGCCACAGAATTTAATTTTCAGTTCATTCCAATGCTGTTTGGCTAAAAACTGTTAGAGGAGTAGGAAAATACGTGTGTCCAAATGTTGCAGCTTCATATCACAGCTACGGATTACCATCCATGTCTCAGTGGAGCGGGTGCTTCCCATCACTACATTACAGTGAGTGCACTCTTTCTTCTCCACTGCTCACAAAAAAGTGAAGTGATATCCAGCACCAAATGAAAGCCATTAAGGAAATTACATCAGCACCAAGTTTGTCTTTTTTTTTTTTAAAGAATTTACAGAATATATCTTGTTGTGCCAAACATATGACACTAACACCTGCTTCCTTACACGGAGGCTGCAAAACAAAGAGGGACAAAACAGAGCAAGTGCATGGAAACCAGTGAGACCTGGCCATGCAGCAGTGCTGCATCATGCAGTGGTGTGCAGTGCTACAAATGCAGCAATGGACTTTGCCCAAGGAGGTTGTGGATGCCCCATCCCTGCAGGCATTCAAGGCCAGGCTGGATGTGGCTTTGGTGTGCTGGTTGGTGACCCTGCACATAGCAGGGGGTTGAAAATAGATGAGCATTGTGGTCCTTTTTCAACCCAGGCCATTCTGTGATTCTATGACTTCCTAGCAGCTTTCCTCTGAAGGGGAGCATGAATTTCTGGGTGGGTGCCTACGAGGGACACTGCTTCAGTGTGGAAGAGAATCACCAAAGATCTCATTCAGCTGCAACTTTTTGGGTGCTGACGTGCTTACTGCAGCTTGGACCATCACCCGTTCAGATGTGCCTTCCCAGAGCTAAGAAACAGCACCAGTGTGAGCATGTCAGTACATAAACAGTGCATTAACCAGCAGATGGCACTCAGAATCATTTAGCACTTCAGGATTACACAGATCAATACAATTTGCTGTTTCGGTGCTCTGTGAAGCAACTTTCACACACAGCTCCTCACACCTCCTGCACATGTAGCATTCTCTTTTACACCTCTCAAAGCCCAGTTCATTGCCTTGCTCGTGGGAATTCAGGAATAAGCACAAATAGACCAAAAATAAGATTATAAACAGCACTGGTATTATTTAAACAGCCAGAACTTCACCTGAAGTCAGCAGAAAGATTTGCAGATACCCTCTGGAAATGGATTTAAGAGAAAATCTTGCCTTTTACACAGTGGTCTCACATCTGCAGAGCAAACCACCTGTTTATTTTTGGAAACGGAGAATTTGATTCATTTCAATGTTATATAATGACCCACTGAAAAGGAATTGTAGCTGGCCATAGTAGGGAGATGGAACTGCAAGGACAATCAATGCATCAGGCACGAGCTTCACTGAGAGGTGGGAGCTCTTGTTGATGGTATATGATTTTTGCCAAATTATTTCCTTCTCACTCTCTGGCAAGGCAGAGATTAAACACTCACTGCCCTTACACATGCAGGAGAGCAGTGAGTGGTGCATACAAGTTCTGATTCTTGTCAGAGGCTTCACTTGGCTTTCGAGTCAACGGAATGCTTTCTCAAGTATAGAGTGTACAATCAGCCAGTGTACAGAGCAATGTATGTCCCTGTAAATAGCAGAACAGCAGTTGTCTGATGGTTACAGCTCACTGCTGAGTTAGTTTAATAGTTATGCACTCAGAGTTCCTGCTCTGATCCCTTGCTCACCTTAAAAAAAAAAAAAAATAGCATCTTAAGTAGCTTTCTTTTCCATGAGGCAAAACGATCTGAGTCACAGCCCTGTCGTCTGTGATCAGTATTGAAATATGAGAAAACAGTCACTGAGTTATGCTGCTTCTACCTTTAATACTTCTCGATGCGTCTACCGGGAACCGAATTTCTTGCTTCACAAAATATGAATAAAGGAACCTTATTAAGGTATCAGGATGATTTTCAGCTCACACTAAGGAGGTTCTCCTTGTCCACAGGCTGAGGCTGGCACTGGATGAGGCATAGAATAGAACCACGGAATCATTAAGGTTGGAAAAGACCTTCAAGGATCATCAAGTCCAACCACTGACCCAACACCACCACCATCACTAAAGCTTTTGGGGCCAGCCCAAGCCCAGGCAGGGGCGAGGTGATGCAATGCATCTATTCTTCTCTATGTTATTTGCTTTGCATCGGTTTGGCAGCAACTAAGGCATGACACGTGTGTCAGATGAGGTCCATATTATATTGTGAGAGCACCATTTGGGCATCATGTAACCTTCTTCTCCACTCCTGGTACTGAGAGGAATCTGTTCAGGGTATAGGACTAATACAAATTATTCTCTGACCTCATTATATTAAGTCAAAATATTTCTTTGCAGCCATAAATATGACAGAGTCAAGCTGATGTATCCACATCATTCTAGAAGATTATAGACATTGGAACATTTCCAAAACTGCTATCAACAGGTCCGAGGAAATAATGGAAGCTCTGAATCAATAACCTTTGCAGAATTGAAACAAAAACGTTTTACTGATTCACAAACTGCACAATCATTAATTAAATAGCTGAGTGCTAGCTATTTGAGTAGTTTATATCATTGCTTAAATGTGCTCCTATCTTCTTACCCACAAGATTGATCTAATATATTATTAGTCACCCAAAGCTTTCCTTGGGTATTATAAAAGCCTGTATTTACCTTTCTCATTTTTGATTAAACTGAAATGTCCTTGGGCGTGCTACAGCTGCCTGAGATGTACTGATGTTGGCACGTTCCCAAAGAGAGAACGTGGGGATGGAGCCAAAAACAGCACTCGACGTTTCCGTGGGAGCTCAGCAAGGCTGTACCACGCTTCGTGGGTGTGAGGTTGGCTCTGCTCCTCTCACACTCAGAGACTTTTCCCCCAGCAGCCCTCCTGCTGGTGTCTCTCCATTTGTTTTTGGTAGAGTTTTCCCCATGATATATGGGGATATATGATATATATGGGCCAAGACAATTCCTCTTCGCTCAGCATGTCTCAGTGTAGTGGAAATGCTGAGTCACGGCTTGAAGCAGTGACTGAGGAGCTGGTGGGAAGGCAGGGTGAACCCAGCAGAGCTCATGTGCAAGCAGTGCACCTGAATGACCGCAAGGGGCAGAGCCAGGATCCAGCCTTTCAAAACCCTCTTTGAAGGGTCAGCTTTGGAGGTGAGGCTTTCTCTCAGGAGATCCCTGCCTACCTGAGGCCTTCCAGAGCTCTGTTCCTTCATTTCTGTACCACCAGCCAAGCAGCTGCTTCCCCATGGGCAGTGTGACACGTGTCACAGTGAGCACAGCAACCCTGTGTTGTGGCACAACCACCCTGCAGAGTAGCAGAAGTGCTGCTCCCTGGGCAGAGAGAGCAGTTGGTGCTGAGCAACAGCACTGCGAAGAGGTGGGAGAGATTGGGAGAGCAGACCGAAGGCAGAGGTTGCCCCCGGCCCACAGCATGGTCGAGGACCGTTTGGAATCCGTCTGTGATGTCTGTGAATCAACTCTTTGGAAGGGTTGATAACTGCAGGACAAGGGGAAATGGTTTTAAATTAAGGGAGGGCAGATTTAGGTTGGATGTCAGGGGGAAAATCTTTACAGAGAGAGTGGTGAGATGCTGGAACAGCTGCCCAGAGAGGCTGTGGATGCCCCGTTCCTGGAGGTGTTCAAGGCCAGATTGGATGGGGCCCTGGGCAGCCTGGGCTGGTATGAAATGGGGAGGTTGGTGGCCCTGCGTGTGGCAGAGGGGTTGGAGATTCATGATCCTTGAGGTCCCTTCCAACCCTGGCCATTCTGTGATTCTGTGATTCTGTGATATTGATTCTCTTGGTCAGCTAGGAAAGCATCTGCTATTTCTTACAGAGCTAACCCAGCAAAACGCAGAACACACACAGGTCAACAATTCCATAACCTTCCATTGGAGCTGCTCATTCTATGGTTCACGTGCTTCTCCTCCACTGGAACCACGTGTTTCCCCTTCCCTGTCTCACCCCTGCCCATGGATCTCCTCCTTCAGCACCCTCCAGGCTTACTCCTTGCACAAGGATCAGACAACAAAGAAAGGGAAGCTCCCTGTCACTGCAGAGAAAGCATTTTCCCCCAGAATTCACACCAAACGTGACAGAGCTGATGGTGACCATCCCAGGAGGAGCAGATGCCTCCAAGTGCATCCACAGGTGCGATGCAGCTTACTCCTCTCCTCTTTGCAAAGAGAATGAATGTGCCTGGTGCCTGCTAACCTCTTAGCCAGCATTTCTACATTCATTACCATCTACTGATGGCTATTTGTGGACTGAAGGCGAGGAGGGCAAGCACTGTAGGCATGCAGGTGACTGATGCCCGTGCCTCCACCTCACTTGCTGGACAAAGCAAGATGCTCCAAAGGCAGCTTGCAGCACGGTTCCAGCAAGCCCTGCAGTGCATAGGAGATGGTGCACATACCTTGTGCTTGGGCAGACATGGCAACAAACCCATGATTTCAGACACAGGGCTGAGGACTTCCCATGTTCCGGTTTCAGAAATAACAACGTGGCAAAACTACTGATTTGGTGTCCGAATGCAAAGCAGAGCAATCATTTGTTCACCCTCAGGAAGAGC
Organism: Phasianus colchicus; assembly: GCF_987193195.1. Classification (NCBI taxonomy): domain Eukaryota; kingdom Metazoa; phylum Chordata; class Aves; order Galliformes; family Phasianidae; genus Phasianus; species Phasianus colchicus. The sequence continues at coordinate 2,366,168 of NC_143460.1, read as the reverse complement.
CACATCTTCCCAGGAGGACAGTGGACAAGCAGATAGCTACTGTGTAGAGGTTAATGTCTTTGCTTCTGCACTGAGATCAGTGTAAGAAGGAAGTTTCTTCTGCCAGCTTCAGCCAAAGCCTGCAGCACTGAAAGCGGCTGGAACATTTCCATCCCTGATATTTGGTTTCCCTTTCAGAGAGAATTCAACAGAACTGCTGAAAGACTCACAACAACCACAGAAATAGTTTCCAGTAACACACTGGAATAACGCTCTCTGTATAGTAAAGCCCAGCACAGCTCCTCCAAAGCTATTTCTGGCTGTTCATCACGTGCACGTGGCAGACATCCAGAACTCAAGACCTTCCCCTGATGAGCAGATGACAAACAGGGAATTTACCTAACTCCTCCATCTGGTTTTTAGCAAACCTGGTGTCAATGAGACTCACTGCAGGTGAGATAAGAGCAAGCCACTAACGAGAGGATGAAATCCCAGCAAACCAGGACTCAGGTACAGCTGTCAGGCTTCTGCATAGAGCAGCCTTTTCCATCCCTGTGCGTGACTGCTGTAGGCTCCCAGGGCTTATGGCACCATCAGCAATACACCCACCTGCTCCCAGCTGCACAGGTAAGCCAAAGAGGAAGGCCAACCCACCCCAGCATGGCTGGGCAGACACTCACCGTTGTCGCATACTGGATGTCCTTCCAGATGGAAGTCTCCCTGGAGAGATCTGAGTCCTCAAACAGGTTCTCCAAGATAACTTCTCCTATCATGTCGTGCCTGGAGAACCTGTCAAAGTCAAAGACGCTCAGGTGGAGCTTCCTGCTCACCAGCTCCTCGTGGGGCACAGGGAAATGGAAGGACTCGTCGAAGGTGGGGTTCAGGGTCTTCCTATGCACTCGTGTTTGGAACTTGCGTTTTCTGTCGGGCAGGAGGTAGATCTTCACATAGGGATCTGAGCTGCCACAGAAATCTTTGGCTGGCAAATCAAAAGCCCTGAGAATTCGGACAGTCAGCGTCTCGTTCTCATAGTCGTACTTGAGAGTGAAGTTTATTTTCCCACAGGTTTTTGCTGCTTCTTTTTTGGGGTCCTCGGAATCAACAGATTTTTGCTTGTAGAGCTCAGGCTTAATGCGGCCGATGCTGGTCGGCTGCTCGGCGACAGCAGGGGGGTCCATGCCATAATCCATGCTGGATACGTGCATTTGTCGAGGAAGGTGTCTTTTGAAGGAGATGTGCCTGCAAATGGAAGAGAGGAGAGCTGCATTCTTGTCCGAGAACGTTCCTCTCCTTTTTCTCCCCCCAGCCTACTGGAAGTAGGAAAGCAGGGAGAGCACAGCAATGAAGGCAATGTGTGCTTTCGACCCCTGCACAGAAACCACCTAACTACAAAGAAAGAAAGCTGAATAGCAACCTCAAAGGTCAAAGGAATCTATCTGGCAGAACACTAACTTTCATTACATCTGCAGCAAGCTACATTCTTTCCACCTATAACACAAGTGACAGCCCACAGTTAAATACATGAAACCCAACAACTCCTTAATCAGGACACACAAACCCAGTGTGGGAGCTCTTCTTCCTCATCCTCACCCTTGGTTCTTACAGTTCCCAGACACTGGCACCAGGATACCCCAGGGGGTGGAAAAAATAGCAGAGCTTTTAAAGTAAGAGACATATTGCCAGCTCAGAAAGTTCGGTTTTGTTCTGGGTATTGTTGCTTCCAAACTTCTCCAACGGAGAAATTTTCTCATTGAGAAATGATAGATAATTCTTGACAGATAGAAATGCACAGCCTCATCTGGAAGTTGTCCCTTGCCTTGAGCTCCCCTTCAGCACAAGTAAAATGTTACATAAGCAAAGCTTTATCTAAGCGAAGCATAAACTCTTTCTGCAGACTCGTGGCATCACTGCAGACTAACCAGTGTGTGCAGAACATGCATGGAGTTATTTAACCATGCCAGGAACTCGTGCAGTTGCAGCATTAGCTCCAGGAACTCACTCTTCTTTGGAAGTTTCCTCGTGGGCATCCTGGCTGGGGCTGAGAGACACAAAACCCAAAAGCATGAGGGTGTTCCCCAGTGTCCCTGAGTCTGTCTGTAGCTCCTATTGCATGAGAAAGTGGCTTTGACACCTTGCCACGCACAGCCCAGTCCTGCTTCTATTGCCTCGACTCAGACAGGCTGACTTTTTGCCTTCTCTCTTATAAGGGTACGGCAGAAGCAGAGTGTGTGTGCACGACAATCAGCTGTGAAAAACCAAAGAGCACGCACACGAATTGCAGGTGGCACGGCGTTGGTTTTGGACGCCAGCTTCTTGGAGCAGAAGGCTGAGCTCTGTGCCCTGCTCGCCCTGCAGCCAATTTTCTGAGCAAAGGCTGCTTTCACAATTGTTCTGTCTTACACATCACAGCCACGGCCAAGGCAAGCAGAAGTGCTGGGATGCAGCCAGGCCCTGCTCTCACTGCTTCCTGCCCTACTTTCACGGCCGTCTGTGTCAAGCAAGAAGTACCGTAATTCTCAGTGTTGTTGCAGAGGTGTCCCAAGGTTCATACAGTCTTATTCCAAATTTAAGGAGCGTGGGGCTGGAACCTCCACCCCTGGCTGACAGATGCTCATTGATCACCAGCACTGAACGCAGCCAGGGAGCAGTACGTCGATTCTGCTGATCTAATTGTTGCTGCAATGAGCCGCATAAACAAGAGAGAGCAAAAAGGTCTAATTCTGTCTGACCGTATCCCATCATTGATACTCCAGCCTGCTGCATGTGTTGTAACAAAATTAAAGTGGCCAAAGCATGCTGACAGCTAGACACAATGAGGGCAAGTCACGTTAATAAGGATTGAAGCCTTTAATTTTTTTTTAAAGAGCCCACCATCAGCCAGTCCTAATTGGTTAATGGCCAATTTTAGAGCTTAATCCAGCATGTCGGTGGGTGTGCTTTCCCCAGGCCATCAGAACCTTGGGCTCCATTACACACTTCTCCCTCCCAACTGGTTTCCATGGGGCTTAGCATCCCCAGCTCACCTGGTGGATGATGCAGGTTCTGTTGTTTGCCTCTGGATCCGCGTGCGCCGCAGGATGTGGTCCTTCATGGACATCTGCACCTCTGCAGGGATGTCTGGTGACGTGTGGCTGATTTTCACAGCTGCCTCCAGGAAGCTGATGGTGCCCGTGTCCTGGAGCTTGTCTGCCATGTTCTCCTTATTGCAGTCTGCCTCGCTCTGCAAGACGGCCAGGTTAGAAGAAAGGGCCTTGTTCCTCCAGGGAACCCAGCACAGCTTCCAAAAGAGAAACAGAAAAACTGCCACCAGGGCCAGTCCACACACAATAACTATCACTGCAAGGAGGCTGACGGAGAGCTCTACAGGGGGAGAGAAGGCAACAGTGACAGGGAGCGGGAGGAGTGGGAAAGGAGAAAAGAAAAGAGAGATGGTGAGAAAGCCATAAGCAAAGGGAAGAAGTGATCCAACCTGACTTATATCAGCCTATTGGAGAGCTCTCAGCTGGTTCTGCACACGAGAGCCAAACCCAAGTGAACGTCCCAAGATCACTGCCTTCTCCAAGCACATCTGTGGAGAAAAGGACACCTCCAGATAGGTAAAATTATTAAGTTTTATACTATGGTGGTGAGCTTGGCTACAAAACACCCCCTTCGCTTTCTTTTGTGGTACTGGCATACAACTGATCCTCAAAGCAAGCAGAATTTTGGAACTGAATGAGAGAAAAGCACGTTCCATTGGCATCATCCATTTTGCTTCTTAATGCAGGTTGCATTAAGCAACATCCTCAGTCTACCTGCCACGGTCCTGGAAGCAGACTGTTGTACCATTAACACTCACTTCTTGCCCAGCTGCACCCAGAAGGAACATAAGGAAATAAAGAAAATAACTAAAAAATCACAAGTTGCTGATGCAGTGAAATCAAATATAGAAGGAGACGGCATAGAAAGTACTACACACGTTTTTCCTTGTTCTGAATAGCACAGAAGCTGTGTATGTTCTCTGCTTTTCTGAGTCATTTTCCACCTCACACTTTATGTATTTCAGCCCCTCAGTCTTTTCTGGAGTGAAAGATTTTCCATTCCTATGAGTGAAGAATCAGGGAAAAAAAGATCCTGTACATATATAAATATATATATAAATGTGTGCTGAGAAATGATTCACACCAATTCACAAGGAGAAAATATTGGCTACTTTAAATTCCTCTCTTAGAGTGTTTTCATCCCCAGGTTCCCACTCAAACCATAATTCCAAGTGTTTGAAATACACAACCATATCAGTCCCTGGAGATGAAGACAAGTTCTGTACTGAAATCAGGCCCACAGTGTCAGGATTGGAGAAGATTCTGTTACAGATTGCTTTGAGCTCAAGGAAAATTCCCTGCTTGCCTGCAGTGCCCAGCAATGCTGTACTCCTAACTTAGGTAAGTGTGAGTCAGGACAGATAGGAAAGGAAAGAAAGGACTTAATGCAAACATCCAAGCTCTCCCATGAGCTCTAAGAAATGCTTGGAAAAAAAAAAAAATGCATTTAAAGCCCATGTCTCTCAAAATTCATCCTTACTGGGCAGCTCATAGCTCTCAGCACAGAATCTGGGAGACCACATCTGTGCATCACCGTATCCACTGTCACATTCCTTCCTGACATCTGCTTTATCTTCACCAGAAGTCACGAGAGGGCTCACGTCAAGTGCAAATTCACAAAGAGCTTAAGGCAAAGCTTCTGAATGCCCCCGGGTTCTGTGCCTCGAAAGGAAGGGATGGAAGCTGCCAGCAGGTGCAGGTGGAAAGGATGAATGCTGTCCACAAGTTCTGCAAGCAGCTTTCCCTCTTTCATTCACAGCCTCCTGTGCAGCTCAGATTGCACCATTCATATTCTGCTGTGGTTCCAGGATAGAAATGCATACCAGAATAAATAGGTCCTGTTTATTCAATAATAAATAGGATTGTACCAGTCAGCAGTGGAGCTTCCACAGAGATTTGGCTAAATGAGTTCTCAGCACGGCAATGAGCACAAAGGTACCACTTTCCTTTGTTTAGGGATAAGTCCTGGAGTTGTGCCCAGGTTGCTCAAACAGCCAAGAAGAAAAACTTAAGAATCCAGACTCATAGCAAAGACTTCTGCCCTTCCTCTTCTGACTTCTTCCTCTGCATACAGGTTTTAGAAATTCAGTCATCTTTTCCAGTGCCACTCCTCAAATCCTTGTAAGCTGCCCATGGGCTGAGCCTGGACCAAATCTCAGAGCATCCCAAATGGGATGGGATTCCAGGGCTCAGTGTCTGAGATTTACTTGGTGAATACTCTAAGAGCCTCATAAAAGTATTCATACAAAAATCCAGCAGCCCAGCAGGAACGTTTTGAGGATCAAGCTGCTTTGCAGATTTAACTTCAGCAACTGCTTTGTCAGCAAGCTGCAACTGATATCATGAGCCCTCGCTTGGATATTCATCCTTTCCAGTTATTTAAATGTACTGTGTGAGCTGTTACAAAGGAAACAGTCGCAATGCAGAGTCTATCACTGCTGGAAGTGACAGAAAAGTTCACCTTAAGATACTTCTCCCCATTCCAAGAAGTTACGCAGCACCCATCAATCTGCCAACACCCCCCACTCTTGACGTGAAAACATCCCGAAGATGTTAACCCAAAAAAACCTGTTGCCAGTTTGAGAAAGATCGCAGTCCCCATCACCTTCTGCTGATCTGCTGTTCATAATGCATTTGACAGGATTCACGGATATTTTTATGCATGACCTCCCACTCCTGCCTCTGACAGCTCACATAAAGCACAAGTGGAAGGGATTGAGATTTTACAGACATTCTTTAAGCAATTGCCTGTGAGGGATATTGGTTTATCTGAAGATGGCATTAAATCCCCCAGGACTTATCCCTGACCTATTAGACTTTCGTATCAGTTGGATGGAGCTGACCTTAATTGATTTAATGAGCTTTCTCCTGTGGATCTGAAAATATCAATTACTTTAATAAATACCTGGTGTTCAAAATGTTATGCCTTAAATGTCCTCTAACTTACAGCAAGCTTCACCACAATCTTTCCCACATCAGGATAACCTGGAAAAGGCTCCTTTCAGATGGGAATGAGCTTTACTTTAATTGAGCCACAGATTCCCCATCAGAGTAGTTCAATGCTGAGTTTAACAACGTGATTAGAAGAGGCTGTTACCAAAGAGCATACCTCATTTGTGTTCAATGGCATTAAGGATATGGAGAAATAGAGTTTTCTGAAACAGAAAGCCATTTGCTGGCAGGACTTACACAGCCATATCCACAGGAATGCCCACACTACTCATTATCTTTGCTCTGCTTTCCTTTAGTGACCAGGGGGAATGATTTCTGTTACAGGAGAATGCCAGCAGTACCTGGGTGGCCAATGCTAAGCCATCATTTATCACCACTTACACAATGGGAGGTACCATTAAACACGAAATCTGAGTCAACTGAGGCTCCAGCCTCCCACACCTGCAGCCTAGCATAAGAAAATAATGAACTAAAGTCTTCAGAGACAGCACAAAGCAGCTTAGGCCAACATGCTGCAAAAACAACACTGCTCTTTTGCTTTCGTGCATCTTGATACCGAGCCTTAGAGCAAAGTCCATAGGATGACTCCAAAATACAAAGCATCAGAGAAGGTCACAGCTTTCTTCTGCACTCCTCCTGCCTTTCAAACAAAGCATGAGACAGCCCAGGGCAGAATGAAAGGACAGCACAGTAATTTAAAACTTTGAAGCTAAAAGCAAATTTAAGAAAGGGAAATCCTTTCTTGGTTATCCAAGCTCCTTTCCTTGCACTCCAAAGGCATCTCATTAGCAAAAGCATCCCTTTTGTTTCATCTTGGATGGAACTAATTAAGAGAACATCGTGGAACCACGACTCCACTTTATAGCTCAGATGACTTCACAGTACCCTGCCTGAGTTACCAAAGGGGATAATTAGCAACATCCAAACAGAAAATGATTAATAATATGACAAAGCTGTGATAAAAACAGCCTATTAACTGCAAGACAATACATGTCTTCTTTTGGCTGACTGTTAATACTCAGAAGTAGCTGCACTGATATTAAGGAGATGCACAGATAACTCTGTGTTTCATGTGAAAAGTTGTGTTTAATATCTCAGAAGATGCAATTTAGCTTTTCTTCCTCCCACTCCCCATCGAGAAAACAAAACATGTGGGACAGCTCTCACATCCCAGTAATCATCAGTCATTCCAGCAGCTGTTGGGCTTGAACAAAGTTTGAGCTGAAAGCTTAAGGGTCCAACAGACACCTTTCCTGTGCACATTTCTGACTGGTAAGCTTCCCAGTAGCTAATGGAAAACCTCAGAGTCAGGGAAAGCTCTCCCTGGTTTATTTCCCACTGAAAAAAACAAACATCACTTAGGATCTCCCTTCTTGCCACAGCAGATGCTGCCTGGAAAAGCAGTCATGGGAGCACAGGGAAGGTGAGGGTGATGGTGTACCTTCACCTTGTCTCTGCTACCTGCACAGCTGGTCTTCCAGAATCATGTTTTGGCCATTGCTCGTACCACGTCAGCAGGCATTTCCAGGCTTCTCCGCCCATTTTTGCCACAGTTTTCTATCACAAAGGGCTTGTGGGAATGAGAATATATCTTTCTATTTCTATGCTTTGTAGAAATCAGGCGTTCAGATGTTGGATTAGTGTGAGAGTTATTGCTGGAAGAGAATGCAAGGAGCTCTGGGGCTACAACAGAGCACATGAGGCACTCACCGACTGCTAATCTAATTTGTGTGTCATTGAGAAGCATAAGCAATGTAAATCTGATGGGCTGAGGCTTGGAAATTGGACATGAGAAACTGTGGTGAGCCTCAGCTACCTGGCCTGGGGAGCTGGAGGGGAAGCACATGATGACAGCAGGGGAAAAGGAAGAAGTCTCCATTCAATCCTGGCTATGGATATGTTTATTCAGCAATGCTGTTCAGCTTTGAAGCTTTACAGAGCTCCAAAGGAGCAGGGAATGGATGGAACAGAAACCGAACGCCAGGGCAGCAATGCTACACAGCATCCAGCAGCAGCACAGCTAGAGACAAAATAGGAACTGCAACAGAGCAAAGGAACAGCCCCTTTGGGACCAGCGCTCAGAACAGAACACAGAAGGCACCAAGGAGCAAAGCAGCAAGCGGAGCACTTTGCAACAGGAATTTTGAGATGGAAACGGGCTGCCTTATGAATTGTAAAATGCTGAGTTTGATGAGAGAGGTGATCCGCAGTGCAGTGCTGCTCTCAGCCAGCTCCTTCTTCCCTCCTCAAGCATGCCACAGGCGTGGGAATCTTGACAGAGCAAATAATAGAGAGCAGACCATTCCTGGCACCCACCAGCTGCAAGCAGCTCTTTGACAGAGCCCGCAGCTGAGTGTGCACTGGGGTCTGCAGAAAGCATCAGCGAGAGGTAATCATTGCAAGCCTGTCACCAGCTGCCTCTGCTGGTTGGGAGCATGCCCAGCGTGCCATTGCTCTGCTGGATGTGTTCATTGTCACATCTGCAGGTCCACTCGCTGCCATTTGGGTGTCATCTGAAACTCAGCAACACCTCTTGATTTATTGGCTATATTCCCTAGGCAGCTATGAGCTCTGGGATAATGTCCTGAAATATTTGTGGGCCGGAGGAGGCATTAACAGCTGTCACTTCAAAGTCTAACTGCTGCCAATTCGCTTTTCACAGGTAGCCAGCAGCAGAGATGCGTTGTGAAGCAGTGCAGCAGGAGCTTAAACAGCACAGAGAGCAACGGTGCAGCAGTTAGGGATGGGAAGAGATCCCAACGAATTCTCAGCAGATTTTCAGGGATCGGCTCAGAGAACAGTTATGGATGAGCAGAGCTTTTCTCATCCTTCAGACGTTACCTAATGCTGAGCAGCCCCACAAAGAACCCATCAGGCAGCAGCACCCCACGAGCACCAGGCAACCAAAGGCATCCCTTGTGCCTGCATGGGTTACCAGTCCCTCCAAACTGCTTCTATCCTAGGAGCAGCCTGAGCAATAGGAACACATGTAAGCTGTCACCTACTGCTCTCTCTGCACCTTCTGGCACTCTGCTTTGACTGTGAGGAGCTTGGCTGCTTGTCAGGTTTCTTTAGAGAGGCAGGCAGCACTGCCCAGCCTGAGGGCATGCAGCATCCTTACAGCATGTGAGAGAGGAATATGAAGGGACACAGAAATATTCACTACTGTGACCAGTCTGGAAAGAAACAAATCAGTGTGATAATAAAAAAAAATTCACCGATTATCCTTTTTGACTGCCTACTGCAGCACAATCCTAGGAAATACCAATGGCTCTGGAACACCAACTCCTCACAATACCCCCTTCAAAGCTCTGCAGATCCCACCTTCCTCCTGCAAGCAGCAAAAAGAGGTTCATTGTATTCATGCTCTTCCTCCATTCTGGGACAGTGGGCATCTCTATGGGACAGTGGGCATCTCTATCAGCTTCCAGCAGCTTCTTCCTGCACCCAGAGGCTCTGCAGGAGCTCAGCCAGAGTCTGCCTACCTTACCTGCACATCACTGCTGCCTAAAGAGAAGGGAAGGACAGAGATGGAAGGCTCTCACTGCCTGTGCTGAAGTTTCAGTGAGATAGAGAAAACTTCTTAAAAATTAATTCGCTGCTACCACAGGGTTCCTGCCACACCAGAGCTTATTGGAATGCAAACTATCAGCTTCAAAGGCAAGGATGAATCAGAAGCTATTTTGAGAGTAATTATATAAGATTATAAAATTCAAAATATTTCATTCTCACACATTCAATGCGAAGACAACCTGCTTCAAAAGGAGACCTTGGGGGGAGCCCTTGTCCCAAGCAATTGCAATCCATGGTCCAAGCACTGACCAGTTCCAGCCCAACAAAACTTCCTATGTTAAGCAGTGCTGGGGTTTTGTTCAGCACCTTCTGCAGTCCTTCAGGAGATGCAGTTCTGTAGCTGGGAGAGCAGCAGCAGCTGTGAGACATGGGCAACTGGATGAGGCTGTCAGAAAGGTCTGAGGATCCAGCACAACGCCTGCATGAGACCTGGATTTTCCCTCCAGACTGCACCAAACGAAAGCTTTTTGCTGAAACTTTGCTGAAAGAAGGGGAATTTGAGCTGCCAGCAACGTGGCACTTCTGCAATAAAAGTGACCCAAAGAAACAAAAGGAAAAATTTCTCCAAACTGAAGGAAGCATCTCCCAGTGACTTCAGTTGCTTCGTGTCTTAATCAGCTGTTCTCTGGAGTATTATAAATGAGATAGTAACAGTTGTCACTGCTTTATGCCTAACTGATGACAATCTAATGAACTACTTATAAGCCACGCTGCATGCAGTTACAGTCCATGGCTGTGTGCTGATCCCATGACAGTTCATCACTGTGTGCTGTAGCAACGTCTGTGAATGACTCGGTAGCACTGAACACACGTGTGCTCCCTGAGCACTGAGCTGTCACAGGAGTGCACGCATTTCTTTGCAGCAGTTGCAAACATGCACAGAAAACGAGCGATACATCACCAGAGACAGCCGTGTGCTAGGATGTCTGGCAGTTGTTATCGAATGAAAGCAAATATTCTGGCAATGGATGTCCTCCTAATGATGTTTCTGAAAGGGTTTGTATGTGCAGAGCTTCTGGCATCACTCCTTCAGTCTTCGCTGCACATTTTTCTGCCTTGTTAAATAGGAATCTGCTACATTACAAACTGAACTAAACACGAGGGTGGCCTTAATTAGTGGCTGCACCGTTCAGGTAAGTTTCTTTTCTCCATAGAGAATTCAGCATACAGCCACTCCAGATGCCCCCTCGCTGTCTCTCCAGGATGCCATTTTGCACTGTGCAAGTATAATTAATGACAGTGCATGGCAGAAACACATCTCTCCCAAACCACTGCCATCATAAATGACTGCTGTGTGTGCGAGTCCACTGGAGTGAAGCTGTAAGGACTGCAACAGACAGGCATCCTGTGATATACAGACAGGAAGAAAAGAGTGCATTATTGCACCTGAAGAAGAAATAAATAGCAAAGCCAGATGAAGCTGCTTAAGCAACATCAGATGAGCGCCGTATGTCCTAAGGAAAATGAGCGTACTGAAAAATGTGAACAGTGAGAGGAGGAAAGAGGTAAAGCACGCAAGGATAGCAGAAACTACAGCTAAACGAAATTTGTATCAGGGCTGGGGTGGGGTATGGTGCTGGTTTTCATCTCCAAAAACTAAGTGTGCACACAAGACTATGTGAACATGGTTTGTGCAGCAGGCCATACCCACAGTGCTGGTATGATCCCAGCACAGCTGTCCAGCAACAAACACCTGCAAACAAAAGCATCAGCTTCTCAGGATCCTCCTGCAAAGCAGTGGAGACAGACAGGGTAAGGATATGCCCTGATTTGAACCAGCTGAAAGCACATGCTTGCTTTCCCTGAAGCATAGGGAGAATGCTGATAGCGAAAGAAAACATTCCAAAGGGAGAGACAGCAACCTTTAAAGCAAAGGGCTGTTAAGGAAAAGAGGCTCTATATTATGGAAAAGAAAAAAAAAAAAAAGAAAAATAGAAGAAAGTAACTTCAGAAATGTGGACTTACCAAGGAGGCAGCTGGTCTCCAGCTCAGTCCGCCGCCACTGCCCTCAGCCTGCTCACACTCCCAATTAACACCAGCAGCAATCTGGCTGCCTGTTTCTATGGAGTTTCAGATCCCCATCCCTGACTATGCATGAGGCGACTGCAGCAGCGCAGGAACAGCTCTGAGGTCCGCAAAAAAACTACAAACACACTCAGACTCCCCGACTGCTTCAGGAACGAACCAACCAGCAGCAATTAAGCAGATTCAAGCCTCGCCGCTATGCAGAGTTACTTAGGAAGCTCGCAGGCACGCACTGCACAGCTCTGTAGTGCTGTTTGTTTACCAGGACCATTACAGCGAGCACAGAGCCAGCTGTGAAGTCCCAAAGCTACACACCAAACACATAAACATATTCATAGACAAACCATACTATCAATTTCCCCTTGATTTATGCTGCTGGTTTTGACCTTATCCTAATAGAGTGGTTTTTTTTTAAGCCTTCCTCTAGCTGCAAGGTTTGAACACGACACCTTCAGGATCAGAGCACAAACCTGTTCTGCTTGAGCTAAAGAGCAAATCTGCTGCATGCAGCCCTTGCTGGCTCTCTACCTGCTGGTGGAACAGGCACAGAGGAAGGCAAAATCCATTTTGTAAGTGCATTGCTCCGTGCTAAGAAAGATCTTTGCCCACAGGCGCTGCTCCTCACATGCTTGGCCTCCAGAGACGTAAGCCTGGATGATTAGGATTAGTTTTGCCTGGATGGCTTCAAACATGTTCACTGTTATACCACCATGTTTACTTCAAATATACTTGAACAGCGATTCAGAGAAGTGTGTTATTACAGCCAATAAGCAAAAGCAGGAATTGCCCTTATTTCACAGCTAGTGGCTCGAGGCATCCCACATCAGTGAATGGGCATGCCATCAATTTTCCATTAGTCAAGCTGCCCTATCAAGGGATATTTTTGTTTTCCCCAGAAATGTACTTCAGATGCAATTTCTCCATATAAAAATATTTGCTCCCCATCAGCATTTCTGCAACAAACCACCCCATACTGCACAGAAATTCAGCCTCTTTCCTCCCGCAGCAGGAATGCTTACAGACATGTGGGTTTTGCATTTAATAGTATTTGCAGAGTGCCAGGAGCTGCACGAGAACCGCCTGTGTCACGGAATGCAAAAAGAGCAGTTCACACAAAGGGCAAAGCAGAGTTATGGAAGGGTTAGAGCTGAAAAACCACACTGGGAAGCAGACACTCTCTTCAAGTCTCCTGTTTTCCCATTTCCCCAGCTGTTCTTTTCCTTCCTCTCACTTTGGGCCTGAGACCCCACGTCTGCACTGCACCAGGGCGTCGTGCTGAGGGCATCAGCACCCAGGGAAGGGGCTGGGGAGGATGCTCACACTGTGCTGAGCTCAGCAGGGTCTGCTGCTCACACAGCCTGCGGGGTAAAAGGCTGCAACACATCCGCACGTTGCCTCCAAAACGTTCCCGGAGAGCTCAGCAAACTCAGATCGACTGCTGCAGCTCCAGGGCACAGCAGTGATATATCCGTTTGCTTAAGGTACATCACTGCAGTGGTAAATGCTGGCTCTGTATCACAGATCTCCGCTGCCTGTAGCTCATGGCTGTCTGCTATCTGCACGCGGCATCACCGCCCAGCAGCTGAGGGTGGGCAGGGAAGAGCTGTCAGGTGCACTGAGCTGCAGGGGGGGTGAGATGGGCACAACAAAGGACACTGCCTTTGCCCAACCTCAGGGCCCACAGCCAGGAGAGCAGGGCTATTCCTGGCACTGCTGCTGACACATCACTGCAACACCTTCCTCACCCGAGAGCCTTATTTCTCAGACACACAGTGTCACTACCCAGCAGCAGCCCGCTCTGCTCCTTCATTGGTACACAATGCTGTACAGCGTGCTGGAGAAATGCTGCAGCTACATTTCTCTTATTGACTAAGTAGGGGAGCAGGCTATTACATAACCCGAAGCACAGAGAGTAGGGTAGCAACTACTTGATACACAGAGGCTCTTCTCACATCCAATTCAAAGTGCTTTCCAACAAGAGAATCGGTGCACAAAACCAGAGCTGTGCAGTCCTGTGTATTTTCACATAAACCACTCCAGTATTTTTACATCCACAGTTCTCTTCCATGGCCAGATGCAGTTCAAGAAAGTTAGTGGCACCTGGCTAATTTCTTGGTAATGCCCAGAATATACTGGGGTGCTCCTATTCACCAGCAACGTGAGCTGCACAGGGAGCCCTGACAACTCAACCTTATTCATCCATCAGCCAATAGATCTATCCAGGAGGTAAAAAACTTGCAGAGAAGTCCTTATGTGACAGTGGGACAAATTTACCCCAGCAAACATTGCATCCAGATTAGCACAGCTGTGCTGCCCAACACAGCATCCAGGGCTGCACTGCTCCTCCTCTGACCTTCCTGCTGGTGCTGAGGTGGCACCGTGTCTCAAAGTCTTATCACTGCTCGCCTGTGGTTTTTATCTGCACATTATTATGTTTAGGAGCCCACCAGATCTGAATTTAGGATTCCTGGTGACCAGTAGCAAGCTCACTTCACACAAACCTTCGGTGGTGTAACATGATGGAAAGCACAGCAATGACAGCAGAGCAGCAAGGTCCCAGGCTGCAGCAAGAGAGGATTTTTGCTCGAATGCAACAGCCACGAGCACAGAAACAAAGGAAAGAAGCTGCTTACCATGGGAAGGCCTCAAGGAGACAAGGACCTCCATCAAGATACCTTTGCCCCCACTGCCAACCCTTAAAGGTCTGGGAAGGGGTGGAGCCAGGATCTGGTCACTCAGGTGCATTGCATTGCATAGACCTGAGCTCCCTGGGTTGGCCCTGCCTTCCCACCAGGTGCTCAATCACTGCTTCAGACCATGACTTAGCATTTCTCCTACAGGTGGCAAATAGACAAAGCACAAATGCAGGTAATGAGATACACATCCAGACTGTAATGGGAAAGGTTATCTCACCAACATGCTCAATGCATCAGTTAGCACTTCCTGCAAATAGATGTGCTTTTCCTACTGGTGCAGTTTTACAACTTTGCAAAATATGGTACCTGTAGGGTACAGGCAGCATCCTCATTGCTGCCTGAGCTTAAGATGGGCCCGGGCACTTTGAGCAGAGACAGCAGAAACCACTGCCAGAGTACCCAGAGCCGTCAGCCCAGCACAGCCTGCACTGGGACAGAGGCTGAAGTATTTGCAGCTGTTAAAGCAGGATGTTGGTGTGACCTGAAAATGTGCCAATGAGGTCATTGATGGGCTGCATAAACATCTGCAGGGCCCTATCTGCCATCTCCAGGGGTGTAACAAGAACAGAAGTGGTATTTTTGCTGCACGCTCAGGAAAACATTAACTTCGTTATGAAGGTAAAAAAAAATTATAGGAAACGATGTCAAAAGTTATTTGTATTAGAGAAAAGAGCATCAGTGGATGCTGCACCTAAAGACGGTGCCAGCAGAGGTAAGAGCCCATCAGAGGATGACAAATCACACATGAAATGGAGACATTAGGTCAGGCACACGGGCCAGCAAACAGAGAGAGCCCCAGGGTGAGGTGTGCTGCTGCAGCCTCATCCCAGCAGCAGGAACAGCTGGGAGATGGCACAGTGACCCTGGGCAGGGGCTGAGGGATGACTGCACTGCTCAGCTCTGCACAGATGTCCAAGTGGGGACACAAAAGGTTTCTGAGCACTTGGAGTCAGGCTGTGAAGTCAGGCTGGGCTGATAAACCATCATGCATTGAAACCTCAAAATAAGAGTCAGCCACTTTAAAAAGAAAGCACTATACACCAGTGGTTCAGTGCACAAGCAGCTCAGGGCATGCTATCCATGATGTTAACGAGCATTAATTCGTTTGCTTGGGTTCTGCTCCTCCGTGTGAACCTGTGATGTTTGTTCCCTCTGCAAATGTCTTCAGAATTGCAGGCAAGGGCTGTTCTCTGGAAGCTGTGAGCTGAAGCATACAGGGAATTCACCACATTCCCATGCAGAAGTGCCCCTTTGCCTTTAGAGCCATACACCAGCTGCTCCTGGCCCGTGCATCACCCAGCCTGGTGAATAGAAACTCATGCAAACCCTTCCTTTTCTTGAGCTGAGATAACAATAAGCATCTCTGTCTCTTAAATAGGCATTTTATTGCTTCTCTCTTTGTATAGGAGGGAGTTGAGGTTTTTAACCAAACGAGGAACTTTCACAGAAACTTAAATTAACATCCAACCTTGCAGCTCTCCCAGTTGGGTTACACTGACTCACACCAACAGATTAATCAGCACCTGCACCAGCAGTAGAAGGCATAAAGGAAAATAACGACAGATCTGTGCCAAGACAGCTCTCCCCCAATTCCAACACTGAACTCCCCAAAGTCCCCCCCTGTGCAGGCGTTTCCCTGCTTTGGATGTTTGCAGTCCCAAGCTCACAAGACCAGAGTACTGTACCTGGCTCGGAGATGCTCAGGCTCTGGTCAGAAGGCAGAAGGAATTCCCTGCACGTGTCCAGATGCAGGGCAGGAAGGCTTTTCTTCCGGCACAGCTCAGTGATGATGTGAACTGCCTTCTGACAGCGGCTGTCATCCTCGGTGCCACTCATCTCCCAGACCGCATCCTCCGCTGTCCCCTTTCTGTCTCGGGAAATCCAACTAGGAGCACAGGCTGTGCCTCTTTCCAACAGCAGCAGTCCCACCCTTTGGCATGGCTGCACTGTGGGGTCCCACGTACCCCCAGCGCCCCGAGCTGCGGGTCGGGCTGCAGAGCCCTGTGCTGTCTGTGTGCTCCTGGCGCTCAGATTGCCTCTGAGATCAGAGATCTGTTTACTGCCAAAGAGTGTTCCAGACAAAGAACCTCCTACTAAATTCAGTTTCGTGCCCTCCATACTATGCTTTTAAAGCTGCAGCCCAGATAATTCCTTTTAACCCTTCTAAGGCTCTTTCTCTTGGTTTTCCGGGCACAGAGTTTCAAGCCCTGCTCCCAGAGCAATCTTACAAAGAAAGTGAATGCTGAAATCTGACTGAGGACAGCAAAGAAACACCGCATAAACTACTACAGCTGTTAAAGGCAGCATGGAACAAGAAGTCAGGTTTGTCTGTTAGCATCACTGACATTGCAAGCCAGCTGGAGGTGGCCATAGAGATTGAGAACATTATTGTATTCTGTAATCAGATTAAAAAAAAAAAAAAAACCAACACCAGAAACCTGTAGCATTTATTATTTCTGTTGCAATGTATTAGGCACGCCGTGCCATGCAGTAGAACCACGCTTTTGAATTGGAGAACATATTTGGCACGCATGAAGAAAGAAGCAATTCTATAACAGTCACTTACAGCTCTGTTCAGCAGAATGATTCCTTGCAGCCCGGAGCAGCACACAGATAAATCAGCAAACCAGAGAGCAAACGCTGCAGCTGCACGGGTCTCTCAGCCCCACATCACAACAGCATGTCGAGATTAATGCCACTGTGTTTATTTTGTCTGGCAATTAGTGCTGAAGTACTGTGAGCTCTCACATCATGCAAGTCCCAGGAGAAACACAGGCACCTGAGCACCCAGGAGCATCAGCCCCATAGCCTCATCTGAGGCTCCCAGAAGCTCAGGCCTGAAATTCCAGCCTGATGATCTAAAGAAGTAAACACACCATGTATGTTAGTAGCATATTTTTAGAAATACAGCTGTTGAGCTGTTGTATGATGTGATTAGTGCTTGCTTGCAAAACTGTAATAGATTTTAGGTGTTGCGAATAGTTATGGATGTAGCCTTATGGACTAGAAAGCGTGTTGTAAGGCTGTTCTGTTTGAACAGGAGTCGTTTCTTCCAGCAAAAGAAACACAATAATGAAACAACAGTGAGTAGGCTCATCAAACAGCAAAAGAAGCACGAGGCTGAGTTGTCTCGGCCCAGGAGGAGGTTGGGATGCAACACACAGACACTGAGGTGCTCCTTCCTATCCTCCTCATCTTCCAACACCCCAGTGTATATCATTAAAAGACAGGTTGCCAAACTTATTTCTATCCGAGGACGAGCAGATGTTCAGAAATAATGGCAGAGTGCTGAGTGAACAAAGGTTATGATTTTGGTACCTATAAATTACTTATGATGGGCACTCTCCTCCTGAGATGTGAAGAGAATTCATGTAGAGGGCGAGTGAGGAAGACCATGGGATGAAGGAACAGGCTGTTGGTTGGGCTGTCACAATGCTAAAAGGACGCTTGACGATAGAAGAAAGCATGGAATAGAAGACTGGAAACCTCATCAATCACTGCCTGAGATGGGCATGTGTATGTTAACTGTCTCGTGGGTAGTGCACAAATATGCACCCAGCACAGCAGCCCCTGCCTGGCAAGAGCACTTCACCTCCTAAGCACCTACCCTTCCAAAGAGTTCTGTTGCTGTGGCAACGTGTTGGAAAGCTTTTATTAAGACAGCAATATCCTGCAAATGGTCACAAAGAGACATTTTTTAATTAGACACCACCACCTCCCGGTCAGCGCTGCAGAACCCTTTGCAGCACTTTGAGACAAATACAAACAGCAAACACCAGCACCAGCCGTCCGGCTGCACCGAGCAGAGATCCCAAACTCTGCCAGGTTGGAAACTGAACCAGTAACTGGCTAGGAGCTCAACTCTGGTACAGCTTTGCATAATATTTACATGACAAACGCCCTAGAATTCCCCATCAGCGTGTTTCTAGGAAACTCAACACCCAAATGATGCCCCAAACCTGTGTTGGAGTCAAACCCACCCCCTCAGCCCTCCTCCTTCTGCAGAAGGTGCTGCAGCACATCCATGCTGTTATCAGTGACCGGGCAGAGGAACATGGCAGTCAATGTCAGGGCCCATCTTTAAAAGCTGTTTGGATGTGGTGCTCAGAGACACAATGTAATGGGGGGTGATTAGAGTTAGGGTAGTACAGTGAGGTTTGCAGTTGGGCTTGATGATTTTCAAGGCCTTTTCCAACCTGAGCAGTTCTATGGCGTGCGCTCAGCAGACACGCAGCCCGCAGCTGTGATGCAGCATAAGGACAACAGCAAAGCAAACACAGAGCGCTCTGATAAAAAGGTTAATGGTCTGATAAAAAGGTCCAATGGAGAGCTCGTAACACAAAGATCAATAACACAATTCAATTATTTGGGGGAAAAAAAAAAACACACACACACATTAATTTCGATCAGAGGTAATGCCAAGAATGTTCTTCTTTTGAATCCAGTGTTACCTTGGGTCAACCATTCACCTTCACTGACAGATCAGGATTCCGAGCTCGGGTGATGGTGACAGCAGACCCAGACCCTCCACAATTCGTTCAGGACACCAACACAGACTTTACCTGCACCTCATAACGGTGAATTTATGTCAGGTGCCCCTTTTACCATCCAACACCAGAGGATGGAGCACAGCCACCACCACCCCTGCTGTGAACAGCTGCTGTCCATACGCAGGAGTTCTCTCCAGCATTTTTGTGCTCATACAGACATAGGTTATTACTGAGATACGAAGTTTACTTCTCCCACATCTCCATCTCAGCAGTGAAGCAGAAGCACCAAATAAAGCATTGCCTCTAGCACTGAGGGAAGCAGAAAGTTTTGAATCACAGTGCAACTCTATGAATGGGAGTACAATCGATGCACACCTAATCCTGGGCTATTTGTGCTTGGAGCCTGAAAACTGCTAACTATACGTACAATTTATGTTTTCTTCAGCACATCTGGTCACATCTCTGGGAGAGTGGAGGTTTGTTTGTATTTAAGATAGTGAAATCCAGAGAAGGAGCAGCAGCATTCATTTACACCATCATTAGGATGGCATTGATTACATTCCCAGCTAATACAATAATTGGCAATGGATAGATGAAGATTCTGATCTTCTTGCCTGTAAGAATGACTCTGATTTGGATCCTTTGGCTGCACTGATGTGCTGTCTGTGTGTAAATGTTGCTGTGCTTCTTCATGTGCTGCTTTGATGTGCAGATCCGTGCTGGTGGACAAAGCAGCAAGCTGAGCAAACAGCTTCACCCAAGCTGCACGGAGAGGAGGAAGGTCCTGTTAGTCACAACAGAGCTTTAAGAATTAGTAGAAATCCAATAGCAATCATAAGAACGGGGCCCTGAACTGAGTGTGGGGAAAAAATATGAGGGAAGCTCTCCTTGAAGTGTTAAACCTGTAGAGAAGTGCCAAACATCAGCACACTGCCCGGCCCCTGGAACCTGTGGAGCATCCAGAATTCGGCCCTTCTGCTGCTAACAGTGAAGCAAAAGTGAGCAGAACCTCTCATGACAGAGAGGGCAGTCAGGCTGAGCTGCTTTCCCCAGAGAGCAATGAGTTAAAATTCTATGCAAAAAATAAAGCACGTATTGCTTCTCTGTTCCTTTCCAATCAAAATATCCCCCAAAGCAAAGGTCTCCAGGCTCCTGTTCCCATGCTGCTGAGCAATGAAGCTCCTGAAGAGCCTTCCTGGCACAAAACAATACACAAAGCAAAGGTAATGCTGCCCTCCTGCTTCTGAGCACCGCATCTCCCCTGGCTGTGCATTCACATCGGCTTTGTTGGGAGTGGTTGTTCAGTTCCAGGGCTCCTGGGGAGGAGGATGGGATAGAAACTACCATTAATGTACTGAATGACTGTTGACAGAAATAAGTTTTCAGCAGCCTGCAGTAATCGAGTGGCCTGACACTTTTAGACATTAAAAGGCTGCTGCTCTGGGTGTACCTGGAGGAGGACCAGATCGATGATAATTGGGCAGAAGATGTAACTTGGTTGGACACGTCTGCAGTCCCCCAGCAGGAGCCGGCAGCATTCCAGCAGCGCTGAGCTCAGGGGCTGCAGGACGAACAAAGTCACACTGCAGCTCTGCAGGGAGAGAAACCTCCTTCCAACAGAGGAACAAGGCAGAGCACTGCCTACGTGAGCCCACTGCCAGGCAGTGAGCGTGGCACTCCAGCAAAGCCAGGATGGAGAGAAATGAGCAAAACTAAAGCCCCCAGCTCACTGCACTCTGCTTAAGTGTGCGTGCTGACCCTGGGCTCTGGGTAACACCACACCGTGCCATGCAGGCAGCCCACAGCTGCAGGGATCAGAGCCTGAGTTTCTTCCCAAGGCAGCACTGCACTCGTTCAGTGCCAGGAGCACCCGGACGGCTGTGCTGGAGCACCCCCTGGTGACCCACAGCTCGCAGGAGGGCTGCTCACATCCCACTCTCAGCAGAAGGCAGCACGCACTCCGTGTCCCACCTCTGCTCTCAGGCAGGATGACCAGAAGAGCAGGATTTGAGCAGAGGAGCTGAAGGTTCCCAGCACATCCCTGCTTTCTCAGCGCGCATTCCCTGCTGCAATGAGCAAAATATTCATTCTGCAATGAGAGCGCGCTGCCAGCAGGACCCCAACAGAGCAGTCAGGAGGAGCACAGAATGCAGTGCTGTGCCATCTCCATCCTTCAGACACACATCTGCCCAGCAGAGCCCATTAACAGACTGCACTCGGGGTTGCTTGGAGGCAGAGATCTCCTCCAAACCAGCGGAAAAGAAAGAGGAGAAGTGATTTCCATTAGGCGTTTTGCTGAGCTTGCTGCCCCTGGGATGGGAGGACGGGTTGCTGGAGCTGCACAGGCATCAGAAAACTCATCTGCCAGCTGCAAATTGGTAACATCACAACATCGCCTCCATGTGCAAAAAAAGAAGCAGCTCAAAACTGATTTATTTTGCTAATTTAATAGAAATAACCAAAACAAACCGTTTTTCAAACAGTGCTTTAAACTGAACTAATACAGCTTCTACAGCACATTCCAGAGTAGGGAGAAGTATTTACAGGCAGCTAATGCATTAAATAACTATTTAAAGAAAACCTTCTTATTACACACTGGCAAAAAACACGGGAACAGAGCAATTAGAAACCATAACCTTGTTTTAAAAAAAGTTAAATATGATTGTTTAGGTAATACAATACCACAGAAACAGCACTTTTCTGAATAATCATATTAAACAATGAGCAATGTGTGCAAAAAAGTACCAGTAATTACTGGCAGCAAGAAATACTTGGAGAATGTCATGGACTGAACCCTTCCACGAGTAGATTTACAGGTAAAAACCAGCTCTCAGCTGAGGAATTGGGCTTATATACACATTTTGTGGTGTTCAGAATGGAGAACCTCCCCCATTGCAGGCCATGAGCACACATGCATCTATTTTTTAATGTAGCACTCGCTCTACAACAGGTCAAACTGAACTTAGAAAATTATTTTAGCATCTTCCCTTATACAAATTCAAGAAATTCTAAAGCAAGCAGCCTCGAGCTGCTTGGATCACTCATTACAAAAGGCCCAAACTGCATTTCAGGCATTTAGCAATCTGCTAATAACAAAGATACCCAAATTAAACCAGCCATTTTCAAAAACTGATTCCGTTCCAGTACATTGGAAAGCATATAAAGCTGAAAGCCCATAAGCAAACACAGGAATGAGATGGGAGAGTTGCTGTACAAGCACTGGGAGAAAATAAGAAGTTGCCATTTCTCGAGATACAGTGCATACGTTCAATCTCAAATACATCTATGTAAACTGTGCCATATATTCTTGTTATTTTTAAAAAAGTACCTCCGTTATTTACTCAAACAGCTACTTTTTAAAAAAATAGGCAACTTTCCCCTAATTTTTAAAATAAAATGCCACATTATATCAACAATAACTTCTGCACACTTGGTTTTCAAAAGCTAAGCTCGGTGATACGCACACAAACTTCCCTATAAAAGCATCATCCAAAGAAAAGGACTCTCCTGATGCTAATAGGCAACAAAGCACTTTTATTGCTTTTTTTTTTCTTTCATGGGAGTTGGGAAAACAAGGAAAAGCTGAATTCCAGCACAGCACACACAGCCCAAACGCACACAGCTCAGCCACTGAGCCAGCTCACATCACAGAGCACAGAGTTGAGCTCGTTTCAAAGACTTCTCTTCCTTCAGCCTGCAGAACTGCTCTCCAAACGCCGCCCTGATCCATTATTAAGTATGCTGACATGTCCAAGGGCCACCAGAAAAAGCAGTGGTGACATCCAAAACCAAACAGAAATCAAACCACCGAAGCTACGTGCATCGAGCAGAGCATTTCCATTCTCAAATTCTGGGGAAGATTCTTTTGTTTTTTGGATAGCAACTCAGCCTCGGTGTAAGTGTAGGCCTCTGGGCTCCATAAAAGACCTGAACCTACATAGCTGGTTAAATTAGCACTAATCACTAGTAATTACAAGGCAGGATACCTGCTGAGGTAATTGAGAGATCCACACGTAGCACACTGTACACCTGTCACTCCTATTTCAAAAGCAAGTTGCCTTTTACTTCTTTGGATTAACTGAAACTTCAGGGTCATTTACAGCACAAATTAAGACACTAATGGTCTTTCTGCAGAAACGTCTTCAATGAGAGCACAGTTACCCTGCATGCAGGACCACCTCCTTGCTATCACAGCACAGCAGGCAAGGAGTGCACCCACAACAGCTTTTATCTGCTGTGATTTATGCTGTTTCCCAGAGTAACAAACTGCCATTTGCCCATATTGCACTCACGGAATCTGGCACAGGGATGCTCAGTGGAACACAGTGGCCTGTCCACATAAAACCCATCCATTTCCTCTTGAATGAGTTGCATCCAGTAGGGCAACACAGCATTGCTTTGACTGAGCAAACCCTGACCAGTTCCAGGATGAACACCGGCAGACCACACAGTAAGGAGTGCATCAGCAGAGCCCTTTGAGTATTTTCAAATGCAATTTAGCTGATTTCAAAACAACCCTTGAAATTCTGCGCTTGGAATTCAAAGTGTTCCTTTGTTTCTTTGTATTAAATAAATAATGCTTAGGACTTTTTGCAAGGCTCCACATCGCGCTACTGAGGACTGATGAGCTGAATAGGAGGACTGATGCTGGATGCTCACTGGGTTCCACGTGCAAGGTCAGAGTTTAGCATCACACTTGGTTTGCAGATGAACTCGTGGAATACAGACTAACTGGCAAGACTACAAAGTTTGGTCCACTCTCTGAGAAAGAAGAAAATCTGTCAGAGGGGCTGTTTTAAAGCACTGACGCATCTGCTCTGGAGTCTGGTAGCTGGGAGGAAAAGAGATGCTACCCCCTCTGCAGCAGCCAGGGTACACATTACCCCTGCACCACAGCTTCCTATTGGGGTCCTTCTCCCATTCAGTTGATGGGACAAACCATTTGTTCCGTGCTCCAGTTCAGGCAGTGGGAATCTGCAATCAAGGACCGGTGCTTCACAAAGCGAATGGTGACAAAGCTGAGGCCTGAAGGTACAGAACCTAGAGCGCTTAAGCACCTAAAAACAGTGACCCCAATTGAAGAGAATTCACAAAAAAAAATCTTATTTTCATTATAATTTTAATAATATTCTTTTGCAAAATGAAAATGAGAAACTAGAAATGCATAAATAGGCAATACACATAGCCATTAATGATGCCTCGTTACGATCGGTGTCCTATTCACACAGCTCATCCTCTGCTAAGGGCTATATGTCAATATAATACACATTTGAGGAGGATAACTTGTCCTTTTGCATACAAACTGGTAAAAACTAGATTGAAGCTGACACTATATGGACGTCTGAAAAAAATGGAGAAAAATCAGTTTGTCTCGGTGGTACTGTTCATGTAATCCAAAGATGTGAGCTCAGAGTTACAAATACCTTCAGTCTCCTTGCTTTTGGTGAGAGGTACAGTCACAATGTACACCTGCTTGGCCGCTATAAAAAGAAATAAAGTCTCAATTGATTTGCATAAGCACTTTTGAGAACGTATCTCAACCTGCTACACTGTGCTAGAAATACTGATCTTTACCATTGTTGTAGTAAAGTACGTACAGTGAACAGTCACAGGAGTTGCCCATGCTTAATATATTAAAACCCCAGTAATATACCACAGAACTGCTGTATTCACACAAAATCTTATGGCGAATTTATAGTCTGTCATCTTGACCTCATCTGACTACGGAATTTCTTCATTTTAACTTTTAACAAGTTCTATACGAAGGCCAGAAATTACATTTCTCGGTTCTAGTATTGATTTCTGTGTTAGCAAAGCAACTGTTCAAACTGTAATTACTTTGGGATGACCTCAATTCTAAGCTGAAATGTTAGAATGAACACAGCGTGCAATGGGTAGGCACTGCACAATTGAGAAGTTGACCTCTTCAGTATTTGACCAGAAACCATTCAATGCCAAGTCCTGGCCTGTGCAAGCAACCCAGTCTCAACGAGTTTATTCCAATCTTTCCAGACCATTTCACTCACAAGCTGCTTCTGAAGAAAGTTCTGAGTAGCACTCTTAATAAAAGTAAGATATAATCTCAAAATGAATGCAATGTTAGAAATAGACAGCATATATTACAAATCTTTTCTTGATAGGAACAATTCATAAGAATACATATTAGCTTAAAAACAGGTCAGCAAATGTTGCTGATCTGCAAGAAATCTCAGTTTACTATTTACAAGTAAGACAAAGTGAATACAGGAAATTTTACACATTTGGTAGTTAACAGATTATTGTTTGCTGAGCAGTCTATTAGAAACTGATATTTAGGAAGACTGGAAAAACACCCCAACCAGTTATTACCTCTTTAAGTACAGAAAATGAGATAACAAATGCTGAAGGTAACATTCTGCCTCATTAGGGGGACCAAGAACAGATGATACAACTCAAGGGTTTGTGCCATGAGTACAGGATTTGTAACAAACACACCTCACCCTACTGAAAAGCAATCGCTGCCACCAGTTTAGTCTCAATCTGTCAAGAACTCACACTCCTACAGTCGCCAATTCAGAACAGTTTAATGATGTTGTTGTTTTTTTTTTTTCTTTTTTCTTTTGCTGTACACAAAATGTAGTAAAGAAAGTCAAATTTAAGTAACTGGATCAACACAGAAGATCAGTTATTCACAACAGCATTTAAATGAGATGATGAAAGCAATGACCCAACACGCATTTAAGTTCACACAAAGGGGATCTGGGGAAAGTTGCTTACAGTTTTACATGATAGTCCAGCATGAAAGTAACACATAGCAACTGCATTGGTCCAGTCCTGCACAACATTTTACTAAGCCGTCTCATCTGTACATGGAACATCTCTTTTCAAATCTGCTTCTCTTCAACATTCATCCACCTCTATCTGAGACCAGGATGAGTGTGTCCCCTCCATCAGGAAAAGAAAGGAAGTAGTAAATAACCAAGGGAAAAAAAAAAAAAAAAAAGTACCCATCAAAAATTTACAATACAGTTTTTCCCCTTCTGATGAGAATACCTTTCTGTACAAGTGTTTTTTGTACTCTAATACTGTTTAAAAAGCTATCAGCTTCTTCAAGACGGCCACCATAGGCATGGTAATATTCCAGGAACACTTAAATAACAGTTTTTACAATAAATTTAAGGTCCATATAATTAGATTACTTTATATGCACTGGTCTCTCATCTGATTTTAGGCGTTTCCTACGTGGCTGTATAAAATCTTCATCGGAGTCCTCAGTTATTTCACCATCATCCTCTTCCTGCTCAAATTCAGGCAAAGGCTGGAAGGTCCTGTCTGGGTAGATCTCTGTAAGTTTATCTTCAAAGTATAATGCAACTGCCTTCCCTGCCTGTGCTACTTCTGAATCAGCCTGTAAATAAAAGAAGACAGGAATATTCACCTGTTGGAAATGCACATCCCTTCACCAAGTGTGCATGGTCTAAAACGCTTACCTTCAAATTAATCTCTTGTGTTTCTGCATAAACTTGAACAACTTTCATCATCTAAAAAGGATACCAGAGTCAAAAAAAATGAAATTATAATCCTTTCTAAAGTTATGAGATTGCATAGGCTTGGATGACTACAGTCAGCCATAACAGGAAAACAGTTTGTTGTGGACTACAACTCTTTAGTTCTCAAACTTAGTGGAAGCAAGTTTAAAACAGTCTTAAGAGGGCAACATGAGGTAAATAAACCTTTGACAAAACACAGTTTTTGTACAAGTAAATGGTTCCAAGTCATTTTATAAATTGCACACTACTCATGACTGCTTTCTTCATTACAAATTCATGCATTATCACAGAAAAGTCTCAGTTCAATCGTAACAGTTAAGTGTTCCATGAGACTGTTTTCTTGGGAGCACACTCCACTTTATTTTTCTTTAAGAGAACATGGCTTAGAGGACCAGACCTGGTGTTGTTTAATATTAGAGCTCGAGGTGACTCATTTTTTGCCATTAGTTGGAATTTTAAACAGAGAGACAAGTCTGAAACACCTTTTCTTTTTTTTAAAAAAAAACATCCATCAGACCTTGCTCCCTGGATTTACTTTTGCCCCTAAGAGTTGTAGCATGTCTTCCTCTACACAAGATGCTTCATTAATTCCCTTGAATGAGAAGTTCACATAATTGCAACTTCTTCCACCTAATACAGAGACACAAGGGAGTCGGGTTGTCAAAGTCCCAAATGATTGTAATTACAGTGTACAGCATCACAATCTAAGAAGTACTTCAACTTGATTTTTACTAGTGTACTCATGAAGCAGTCAAGATTTTAAATATGTATCTGTGTACTTCAGTTTAGCTCTTCACACAGCCAGAAATGTTGCCCAAATACTGCAAAACTTGCATTGCATTTTACAGAAGAAATACTAACCATTTGATGGATTTTTAGGATCAACAAAGAAGCCATTTCTGGCAATGCCTTCTTTCTAGGGCTTTTTGTGGTCTATCTCAGAAATGCCTTTTTTTTTTCAGCAACTGCTCTGTTGCAGTACACCACCACAGATGTTTTTGATGCTCAGAATCTTTTTTCCATTGTTCCAACTAATGATAGCACCCATGTGGTGTACCTCTCCAATTCACATCCCACGTGTAAGGTGCAAATATTTCACTATCAGATGACTTCACTGCAAAGTCAGTCACCTTTCCACAACAGAACTCCATACAAAAGTCACCTCCTGAGCACAAATTTTTATGATAGCCCATCTACCCATGAGTTAAAGCACTAAGGACAGACACTAGGAATAATGAACAATTTGCTGTTCTGGATTCAGCCTGCATCTGACACAAAAAACAGTACAATATTTGTCAAAAAAACACTTTTTCTCAGTAGAATAGTTTACTCAATAGATACAATTCTACTGTTAAGTCCTGAGTTTAACAACAATTTGAGTCATTTTAAGGACTTTAGATCTCCTCATCTAGCTGAATACAAGAGCTAGTTCTGTAATTGTATCATTTTTCATTATTTAATGAATCAGCATCTGCTCCATAGTAAGAACTTTACAACTGGAAGCACAGCTTCTACTTAGAGAAGCTTCAGAACCGTGCTGAAATAAATTCAAAAAAATAAATAAATGAATACAGATTGGAAGTTAACGTACTTCATTAAACCTTTCACAGTTCTTGAAGATCAACCTGACATCAGCCACAAAGTCCTCGGGAGTTTGGTAATGCTGAGAATGCTTCTTTTGCAGTTTCTTTTTCACTGTAGATAAATCCATTGGCTTCTTTATAATTTTGTAGTAGTTTGGTATCTGTGAAGAACAAACAATGACTTATCACTACAATGATGACGCAGCTCTCAGAACCAGTAAATTTCTTTGCTTCTCAAAGTATCAGTCAGATAATATTATCATACAAAGTATGCATGTGCACTAAGTGGGAACAATTTCCTTTCCTCAAACTTTCTAACAACTTCTTCCCAAACTTCTCTACCTGTCACAGAACAGCAATACTTTTCAATACATTTGTTACAACTGAAAATGGAGAAGTCAAAATAGTTTCTTTCATCCCTTAAGATTGTTTAATAAATTTTTTTAAAAAAGTTCTTCTAAATTTTCTTGTAATATTTTGAATTTAATGAGTATCCTGACAAGCCCTCCTTCAAGTCAATAAGAGTAACATCAAATACTGGGGCTTAGGACTGAGGCTAGGGCTTTTGCATGGACAAGCTACAGAATCAGCTTTTGTATCCTTCAGAATCATGAAATTCTAAATGATTTAGACTGATCAAGGGGACCTGCTTCAAGTAGAAGCAGTTAGTTCCATCCCAAACTCACCTCTAGCCTTTACAGAGATGCTATGATAAAAATAAATCATAAGCTATTTCAAAAAAGGAACTCACCGAGGCTGGGACTGGCTCTTGAAATTCAATGCTCAGCTCATGACAATACAGGTAAAGCAGGAGACGTTCACATTTCTTACAAAGAAATAAACAGCTTCGTGTTAACATCTTTAATTTATCCTTGGTCCAGAAGTTTGTATTTCCTAATTTTAAATGGGTTTGTACTTTGTACTGGAAAATTTAAATACGATCTCTACAAATTTATAAAATGTGAAGGTCCTTAGGAGGGCATTGGAGGGTGGGGTAAGGAGTAGAACAGCATCTTACTGTTCACATAGCAGGGATATACTCCCCTTTTTGCTTTCTTCTTCCAAACAGATATCTAAGGCTAAATCAAACGTGTGGAGGCACACTAATAAAAAGTCAAATTAAAAAAACCCAAACAAAATTGTATTTGCCCAAAGGTAACTGCATCTGACAGAAAAAGACTCAGTTGAGACTTTTCTTCTTTTCCCCTAAGAGACACAATTTGAAATCGACTATAATCTTTCCCTGCTCAAATGTTTTTCTTTCCTTTACTCATAATTCCTTTGGAGGAATTTGATTTGATAATACCATAGCACTTTGTGCACAGGCTGACTGATAAAGCTAAAAATAATTATGCCAAGGTCATTAGACCTTTCCCAATAAAGCAATAATTTGTAGCATCTCTCACAGCATAAACTTAACATGCCAGGCTCATGTAACTATTTGTAGGGAAGCTGTATCACTTTTAAAGCCTACTTAAAAACACAAAGAGATTCGTGTACGTTACAGGATGCATTTACATGCAAGTTCTGGCTACTGGATTATTGTGGTTTCACTGTAATGGACAACTTCCAAAAAGTCAATGAGACCAGGACACGTGCTCACAAGCAAGATAATCTTATTAATCACTTTGCTGCTTTGTTAAACCTGTTACTGTAATTAATTTGCTGCAGTCAAAGCAAAAATATAGTGAGAAATAGTGAGGGACAGGTAATATCAGAAGGCACTTTTTTTCTAAGAAACTGATTCCTACAGATCTGAGACGTACCCTTTGGTCCACAGGACTCAGGCCTTGTGCTGTTTTCCCTTTCTTGCTGTGTTGCAAGTTGTCACAATCATATTCTACTTCTGGTTTGCTTAGATCTCTGCAGAATGTACATATCCAATCTCCACTGAACAGAAAAAAAAAAGTTCATCAGTGCTGACCACAAAAGACTTTTTCATTGGCTCTTACAAGTCACACTGTACAATATTAAAGACTTGGATATATAAAGATAGGGGATAACCCATAATGTTCAAGGTAAATACCCATCAGGGACATTTTCCTGCCCTCATATTCCTTTCCCAAATACGCTCAGATACTTCAAAACCACTTCCTCACCACGACTTCAAAATGAACTTTCCATAACAGAATCACACCTTGAGAGATTATACTTCCATCAAATAAACATTCATCAGTTATGTGAAAATAATCCAGGCATGCCTTTAAAATACCAAATTTTTTACTACAAAAAGTCATGCAGAGCTGGCAGATCTTGAGGAGTACCAAAACCTTTTGGTACCATCTTGAAATCTGTCATGTGACTGAGACCACAGAGATGCTGTCAGGAACCAATTCACTGTTTCTGGTTCTGGTACCTCGGAAAGCTGAGGAGTGTTGGAACATGACAAGTCAGATGAAACACTTTGGGGCACTTTTCACAACATAACAGATCTCCTCCATTTTGGCATACAGCACACCAGTCTTCATTCGGGTCATCATCCTTATTACTGCCTTCTCCTCCAGTTCTAGCTGATCTGTGCATTAGACTCCGCATTGGGGATTTTCCATTGAGAAGGCCATGCCCAGACTGCTTGCAGCTTTCACTCAAGTCTCCTGGCTCAGTTTTTACATGATTTTCCAGACTTCCTAAGGCTTCCAATTCACTTTCCAGATGCAAGTTAGTGGACAGTGGTGGTGTCAAGCTGCTCTCAGGACTGCTAAGCTGAAATGAAAGCACATGAAAACCTAAGAGTCAGTTTAACAAGGGCATCTTTCCCCTTACATTGCAATGTGTCATCCATCATTTAAAAGTATTAGACACCATCTGCCCAAGTAAGCAGCACATCATTCTGTAGACCTGAGTACTGAAACCTACTTTTTCTTAAGTCCAACCTTTCAAGAACAGACTCATTTCTACTAGCATATGTCACGATAAGCTTTTATTTATGCTCTGACATATAACTCCTGATTGACTGCAAGATGTCTCAGTATGAATACATACATATGAAATCCTCATGACCTCCTACTAACAATGGGTTACTCACAGCTTTTACTAGTTAGGGATTAAAAGAAGTAAACACTCTACGCTTGCTGGGGGTATTTTGCTTTGGTAACTAATAAATCTTACATGCAGACTAAGCTACATCTGTCAGAGCACAGTATCAACAGATAAAGTCCTAAATACAGGCCAAATCAAAATAAAGTTCAAACTCTTCTACTGAACTACTTCCAAGGAGCAACCATCTAACACAACAATAAAACTTTTGAAGGACTGGGTATGATCTGCAACCACATCACTACGTCAAGTCCTGTCCAATCAGCAAAGGAAATATCTGCCATCATTTAATGTTTTCCTAAGACAGAAAGTCATTGCATGACTCCCAGTGCCATCTTATTGCTATTTATGTCACAAATCTCTAATAATTAAGAGCCTTAGCAGTTCTACACAAACAATTCACCATTAGAGCTGGCCCACACTTAATGTTCAAAGATACTTTTGTGAGATATACATTTATATATATATATATATACACATACATACATACACACACACACACACACACACACACATATATCAAAGATATATTTTGTGAGCAAAATATCTCACAGTCTTCAGAGTCTGTTAAAGGGATAATGAGGCTTAAGAGTAACACTGCTTTATGATTTCAGGACTCTTAACCATGCTGCTAGGAATACTATGAAATACTGTTTCACAAACTAACTTTACCATGCAAGCACTCCTTCTGCCATCCTCTGTTTTCTCCTGCTTTACTGTTCCTGAGAAACTGCATATCTCTTCCTCTGTCCCCGGCTCTTGCTTGACTTTTACCTGGTCAGACTTGAAGTTAACGCTAGTTTTCTCAGCAGTTCTGCCTGAGGAGCCACAGCTAGAAAAATATGGGCACATAAATAAGAGGAAAACGCATTAGAACAAAGAAATTAAAGTGTGCCTGAATGATTTCAAAGGCAAAGCATGTCACAATTTTTATAAGATAGATCAAGTTTATGAGACAGCAGAGAATTGTTTTAAATAAAAATCTCCTTCCTGTAAGCACTCCCCAGTTACTGGGTCACAGTCACAATAAAGCCCTATTGACCTTTTGCAATTCATTTTTTGACTCCTCTGTCTGATGGCAGCATTAATGTCACATACTCACCTTCCTCTGCTACCTGTGCTGGAGGTACTAGGTGGCCTCACAGGAGTGTGGGAGTTGGATAAACCTGAAAAGAAACAGTGTAGAAATCGACTTGGTACAAACTTACTGAACAACACCCACCAAAAATGGGTTGTAGTAACATAAGACAAAAATACAGCACAGACAGATGTGTGTCTGGAATACTGCATTCATATGATGGCAGCTTGTTATTGTAAAGATATTTCTCAAGGAAAGTTAAGTTCCCACAAGAACTTTTTTCTGAGAAAAAAACAATTTTTAAGCTTACAGAATATCACTTTCTTCGTGGCAGGAATTGATAGAAATACCCCTTGCCTTTACCTGATGACCCTGGAGATAGAGCTGAAGGTCCTGGGGAAGGATTCATGGTACTTGTGGGTTGTGGGGGTAGATGGCTGCCTGTGATGTATCTGCTTAAAAGGTTATCCAAATTACTTGAACCAGCATCTTCAAGCTAAAAGGCAAAAACAAGAATCTGAATCAGAGAGGCCTAATTAAGTTTCCACATCTTTACACTGTGATCAGCATCTTCACTGGAATTGATCACCATCTCCTCAAGGAATTTGGGCATCAGCAAACATTTTTCTCAGTTCCATAGAGAAATCACTCTGTCCAAACAGAAACCCCTACTTAACAACTTCATGTAAGATTTTTCAGAAGCTCTTGATTATCTGAGTTCTTCTACCATGGTCATGATGTGCAATTAACATTAGGCCATTCCAGACTGTCTTGGTTCCCAGATGTCCAGTGTGTTAATTATACAAGTGCTGCTAGTCATATGAATTAACTTATTACTAACGCTGCAAAAGTGATTCCATAATTAAGATATTAAGAGAAATCATGAACTTGTTTTTTCCTAATATGATGCGAGTTCTCCTCCTGTCATTCTTTTTTTTCTTTTTTTTTCTTTTTTTTTTTAACACACATTTTAGACACTACTGCAAACAAGGGAAAAGACACCCTGTTACTTTGACTACAAAAAAAGACCAACCAAATAACAGCATAATTTTGAACATTGTCTTTGAAACATAAGTGATTTTTTATGTCTGAAAGCAACTCTGAAAGATTAAGCTTGAAAGAACTGGACAGGTTTCTTTCATAAGGTAATATCTGTAACAGCAATTATATATGAATATAAATATAAAAAGAGATAAAAAAAACCCAGCATCTTTATAGTACTGTGTTTTCAGTGCACCTAAAAGTTGTGTATTTATGTTTTAGAAACCACTATCAATTATTCTGACTTGATATATAAAACTTCTGATGGGGTACAGCTGGTCATAATCACTTATAACTGCATTTTGTTCTGCCTGAACAGAGCTTCAGCACTACTAATCAATCACATTCAGAGATGTGAGCCTTTCCTTCTGTTACTCCGATGTTAGTAGCAAACTAACATTACCTGCAGCCTCATCAGAAAAACAAACACAAAGCCCTCAAACCCAACTCTTTCTGACTAAGAATTACAAAATTATTGGCATTACAGCTGGCCAGATGCTTTGAAATTTAAGATGTGTTTTTAAGCAGACTGCTTCCTGTACAATGACAGAACATCCAGGCAGCAGTGGTCACACTGCATTTGCAGGCAGACACTAAAACCAGATAAATCTCTGTTTAAGTGTTATTGTGGAACCCAGCATTGTCACAGGCCAAGTATACCAGCCCCATATAGTCAAAAACAGTTGTACATCCAAGGCCATGGCTAAAGACTTCAATTACGTTTCAACTTTAAATAATTAAACCATTCCACAAACACTGATAACCAGATGAAGAAAGCATAATGGCTCAGTCCTCTCCACTGACCTGGATGGGTGGGATATCTGGCAGGGAAGGTAAATTCTCTGGATTTGTTACGGAAGGAATGAGTTCAATTGCTGTAACAGACGGACTTGTTGGGCCACGGTTTGCACTTGCCATTGTTGCTGTAGTAGGACTAGTTGGATTAATAGTGTTGTTGTGCACAGAAACAACTGGAAAAGGCCCCGCATGCCCAGGGTTAGAATGCTGTAGGAAAAGAGAAGAGACAACGACTGCATTAGAGACAAATCAGCCAGCCTGCATGTAAAATCACAACACGTGCATCGTATGGCAGTCCTCAACACAAATTTAGTAATGGAGGGGGATGGATATAAATTCAAATCCCTATCAGTGTTACCTGGCAGCACTGAATGCAAAGCAACTGCTATGTATGTTCACTTGGAAAAACAAGTGACCAGATCTTAAACATGCAGTACAGATTTGTCCTGAATTCCTGTCAAATTATTCTGATGTTATTTTCTTGAAGCAATGACTTCCTCCAGAGGACTCTAGAGTTCATCTATCTGTGTACAAACACTACTTGTTCCAAGTCATTTTGGTTTCCCAGCCACATTAATGTTGATGATAAAAGGTATTTTTAACACCATATGTTGCTCAGCACTGTGCTTCAGGTTTGAATTTAAAAACACTTCAGAATGTGGTTTCTTTAAAAGCCTCTAAATCACATCACTTTCAATTTCACTATTCCTGACTATTCCTTAACAAACCCCAAAATTGAATGCCACTACAAAGTGAAAAACTGCAATGTTTTGTTTCACAGAACTAAAATGCAGTACATTTTAGTAACACAAAGAAGCAAATTCTTTTCAATTTTAATGTTTTAAATTTTCTTACATTCAGTAGCAAAAATGTCACAGTACAGTATGCAATATGACAAAGCATATAAATATGTGTAGCTGTGAGTTATTAAGTTACAGATAAACACATTTAAAGCTGGAGGTATCATCTACTGTAATGAAAGTTTGGCACGATGGCACAAATGAAGCGTGTACACAGGATATACTTGTCTTTGAAGGTGAGGTTGCATCATGGAGTATTGTGGTCCATTGTGGCGTGGTATTCCTGGTATACGAGCAGCATTCTGAGCCATTCTCATCTGATGTGCTTGGAAAGCCCCACAGTTCATGTTACCTCTCTGCATGGTCTGCATGCTGATCAACCTGGGAGGCTGCAAGGGTTTTTGTTTTTTAAAATTTTTGCTTTTAACATGGAAACAAGAAGCCGATTTCTTTCCACAGAAGTAGGTTTACTAGTTACATAACACCGAGAAAGGCCAACAGTTGTCATACTTAAAGCATGTCAAACTTCAAAAGATTTTCATGTTTATAAACCGTTTTGTTTTGAAAGGGCATTTTTAAGTCTCAGTGTTATGGTGAAATGTGAAATAACAGCATACAAGACACTTGCCTGCTGCTGTAAGACTTGAGGATTGGTTTGTCTGGGAACTGACCCAGATGGCTGTCCCATCCTCATCTGCTGCAATTGCTGATGCTTTTGTGCATACACCTGTTGCTGCATGTGCTGAAGTCGAAGCTGTGCTAGATTGATTTGTCCTGGAGCTTTGTTGATGTGGTTTGTTCCTGGAGGAGCTTGTCCAACCACTACATTAGGAGTGTAACTAGGAGCTGGTTTATTTTCAATAACAAGGTTACCTGAAGAATAAAACAAAAGAAGAACCAGTCAACAGTTTCACTTCCATTATCATCCAAAAGCCAGTAAATGAAAAATGATTCAGATGTGTCTAACTGATGTCCCACAGGGACAGTAACAAAGCAATTTAAGTATGAAATTTTCTCATTAGGTCTTCAGAAACCACACATGAGAAAATCAAAAAGAAAACCAGAAGAACAAGAAATTACAGAACTAAAAAGGAGGAAAGACTAAAAGAACTGTAACTGCAAAGCTTCCAAGACAAGAAAACAGACATAACTGTTCTTCATGTTCAACATAAACACACAAGACAAGAAATTTTAAAAGTCATAAGAGGGGGGAGAAAAATAACACAGTGAGAATGAAATTTCTCTAAGTAAGGAAGCAAACACTGGGAAAAGATGCCTGGAGACAGTGGATAGCATCCCATCTTTAAAAGCAAGTTATGCTAGCATGACACAAAGCACTGCTAAAGCTAAGATCTGTCTTGATATAATCATATCTCTAGGTATCTGCAATCCTCTCAGTTGCTCAAGCATCAGAGTAAACACTCCAAATTTTCTCACCTAAATTGACAACGTTCTTTGCCCAAAACGTGGGGTCACAATGAAAGCGAATTGCTCCGTTGGCAGCTGGCACAGGATCACAACGTGCCTTCAAAATATGTCGTAACTGGAATGTTATCTAATGGAAAGCAAGAATAAGAATGTTCATGACAACAAAATGAGAACGTTAAGAAGCGTGCACTTGCCCAGTGAGTTTAAACTGCTGGATCACTACAAAGGACTACAATTAGCATGTTTGGTTAATAGCTTGGGAAGCATTCTGTTCACTGGCAAAATCAACTGTACAACAAATGCTTTACTGAACCCAAAATGCTATGGCAGTACTGCTGCTCAATTTCTACATGACTCAAGTGAAATGCTGAGTTGCCTTCACAGAGCTTTACCCCACTCCTACAATAAAACTGTTATGTCCTTAATTTACAAATGAAACTTGTTCTGCAAGTTGGAAAACTTATCCCATTGTCATACTGGTGGCTGTTTTGTTTTGTTCCTTAAACGGAGCGCAGGTAAGTCAGTTTCTCCTCCTTAGATATAATCTAGTGAATCTACAAAATACTTAGGAAATTCTTTTGAGTAAACTTTCTCTGTACTGCACAGACAAGTGGGAGGATGTTTCCTTACCAGCCGTTTACTGTACAGCAAAGCAGTACTGCTGCCACTTGCAATAGCCCAATTAGTAAAGTTCATCACATGCTTCACTTGTCGCGAAAGACCGGTGATGTCATTTTGTTGTTGTATTAACTTCATCTGCCTTTCCTTCGTTACATTCTATGAAGAAATAAAAACCTTTATTACAATGGAGACTTCAGATTTAACAGGCAAATATAAACTGCTATCACAGTTCTCATAACAAAAATCTGTAACAAGCTAAAAAGCTTATACTGATGCTTATATTCAGAGTAGCTAAAACCACCAAGGAACAATTCTCTATTATTGCAGTGTATCAGTCTTCCCATGTGTTTCAAAGTGCAGGGAAAATGGCTCAGATAAGAGCTTCATTCCTGTTTTACGGCAGGGAAATCTCAACTACTAAAACCAGACCAGCTCCCTCTTTCTCATACTGCCACTCACATCAGCATGACAGGGAAGTGAGGAGTGATCCAGATGAGTTGCCAACAAAGCAACCAGCTCTGTACTGAGTGGAACCCCAGCAGCAGGAAGTGACAGCCACTGGTGGTCCGGCACTCTGCACACCAGCTTCCTATCCCAACCAGAAAATGCCTCTAAATACCTCCTGATTATGGCAGATAAACTCTGCAGCCCCACCTCTGCAATGCTGAGCCTTTGCTGACCTACACCAAACAAACTGTTTTCAAATACAGAATGTGAGTTCTTGATGGGAGAATGCAAACAGGGAACCAACACTTATTTTCCCTCTTAACTATACCTCAAGGTGCTGTAGGAGAGATTTGCCCTTTTTATTGATTTCATTGATGAGGGTGAATATAGCCACTTTGATTTCCTGTTCTACTCGTTTGTTAGTTTCATTTACTTCTTTTATCCTAAGAAAAAAAAAAGAGAGAGAGAGAGAGAGAAATGTAATGTCAGGCAGACACTTTCCATTTTGCCTCTAAATCCAATTTCCCACCCTTACAAGGTAAAGGAAAAAAAGTTCTAATATGTGCAAAACTGACAGCATGCTTAATTTCAATCAGAAATAGCTGTTAATCAACTGGAAGAAGCCATTTAAAATTTCAGTTTGGGGAAAAAAATTAAACAGTAACACCTACATGTCATCTCAAATGGCCAACGTGTGTTCGACCTGAAATAACTGAACAGTCTTTGCCATTTATATACTTCATTTATTTATACACATGCAAAGTCCATGTGTGCATCAACACATAAATACATATGTCCATATCATTATGCCTCTCTCACTATGAAGAATTTGTGTATGATGCTTTAAATTGTGCTACTGTATATTAACCAGAAAGGATGTCATTCCTGAATTTGAAATGAACTCCTCCACCCCAAGAAAGTTTGTAAACAAAACTGTCATTACATACCTGTAAACAATAAGTAATAATTCTTTTCACTAATTATTTGCCTGAAGTCGGTCTACATTCATCTCCTGCACTTTACTACTATGGCCTTTCAGTTTGTACACCTCACAACTCTTCATCACGTCCATTACTGTACTTCTTCCTCAGTTTAAGTAAAAGTCAAGCAAATTATGCTGAGTTCTGTGTACAGAATTTAACCCTGACAACAACATAGTGTTGCATTAGGATTCTTTACTTTGCCTGTAGGAGGCACAATCCCCTGCCATGAGCCAGTCTGAGTGTAAAGATTTCAAGTGTCCCTTTTGAAAGGGCTTTTTCACTGCTACAGCAGGCATCCCAACTTGTAATGCCATTCATCCTGATACAACCACAAAACAAATGCTTTTCTCCCTGGTGATGGTCACTGCTGGTGTCTAATAACCTTCAGCAGCTTGGACAAGCATGCCTTTTTGTGATAGCACAACCTATTTCCTATTCAAAATCAAAACTAAATTAGAAAAAAAAAATCATGAACCCTTCACTGAGGCAGTAGGCATCCATCCTTGTTTTGGCACGCAGCAATTATTCCAGCAGTTATTCCACCTATGCTGTTTTACCCTTCTAGACCACATACAGTGCCATTTTGAAGCCATTTGCTATCATTACCAATATTACTGTAATACATTTTCCCTGAAGTTTTTACTGCTGGACTTCGTGCCCCACACTTTGACAACGTAACTGAACAACATGTGAAAGTAAACCTCACTTGCATGACCCATTTGGCTCAGCAGTTAATCACAGCCTTTACAGAACCCAAACACACTCTGCAGAAATTCACTGCGTTTTCAGTGAAACCAGAAACTTTGCCATAGGCAGAAAACAGTAAGAATTCCCATGCACTGTTACTGGCCTTGAATTCTTATCACAGAATTGTGTAACATCTCTTGAGCTTTCAGTTTATTTATTTCCCACGTATTTGGGTTTCTGTATCTCCTTCAAGTATGCACCAAATCTACAAGTTGTGCATCTTCTTAAGCATTTTGGGTCTCCTGAAAGAGCTCCCAAGCAATTAAGTGCATGAAAAGCTTGGAGAATCACATGCCCTCACTGTCTCCACATTCAGACAAGGACACTGAAGGCATGTACTGAGAGCTCCTTTGTCACTAAGGTGGCTCCCACGTCTCATGATCACAATCATATTAATGCAAAAAAGATAACCTTGATCTTAAGCTATTCCTAGAATTCATAGGCTGAACTACCAAAAGAAAAGCCTGTCTTCCTTTCAGATAAAATACACTAAGTTTTGCTTGCATAATAACAGTAAAAAGGTCAACTTCCTATTCATCTCCAAATCAAGTTTTTGCTATAGTTAAGGAACAGCAACAAAACTTCCATATACAACAAATACATATTAAGGACTTGTTTAGAGCCAAAACTTCTGTCACCTAGAGCTGAACTTAACAGAAACCATTAAAGGGGTTTCACTTGATCTCCCTCCCCCCCAAGAAAAACCTGTAGTCAATGTAAATCTTCAGTTCTAATCAAAGCTGCCATCATAAAAGATAACATCTTTGAAATGTATTTCATATAACAACTTCTTATAGAAGCACAGTAGTTTAGAAAAGAAAACTTTCCAAATGTTTTAAAGTTCAGTACAACTAAAGATAGAGGATCAATTAACATGACAGTATCCTTCTAATCCCTTTATTCATTAAGCAGGCAATGATAACAGTTAATCATTTTGGGGTATTTACCTGTTCTGAACTTGTGTGGCTGCAAAATTCACATAGTTCTTCTTCTCAAGAAGTTTGGCCAACAGGTTCTCAATTGCACCCTTCTGGTTCTGGAAAGCTTCTTCTAGAAACTGATACCTTTTCAAAATACAAAAGATGATCTCAGTTAACAAGGACCAATAAGAATCCCCAATTTAGATTTTGATAAAATATGATAGGTATGATAAAAATACAGAAATAAATGGGTTTTTATATGCCTATATATACACATACACACACACACATAGTTTGATTTACAAATAAAATTCTCTGTAGATGTCCAGAGGGACTGTATCTGTATGAGTAGCACAGTTTCAACTACACAGGGAGATAATGCACTGCATCATTTGACAAGACAGCAGTCTGTGGAACCCAGCTAAGTGACACCATTCAGGGTCTAACAAACAATTCTGTTAACACTAGATGAGGAAAATGCAGTAATAGTTTATTATATTCTTTCATTAAACAGTAGCCAACTATTTATGAATTGTTAATCTGTTAGCATCAAGCACAAACAGGAAT
Source organism: Phasianus colchicus (assembly GCF_987193195.1). Taxonomy (NCBI): domain Eukaryota; kingdom Metazoa; phylum Chordata; class Aves; order Galliformes; family Phasianidae; genus Phasianus; species Phasianus colchicus. The sequence goes on along the minus strand of NC_143460.1, from coordinate 2,325,795 downwards.
GAAAAGAAACTAGAAGACTTTCTTGAGAAGAGTACTTTTCAGAATATTTATGATCAAGCCTATGAAAGAACGCACAGGAATACAAAGTTAATATTCTAGTAGCAGTAGTTTAAAAAGTGAAAGTTCTCCATGCTGCTCTGGCCATCTATGACATTAATTACTGCTCTGAAAAAAGAAACGAACAAACAAACAAGCTAAATTCATGCTGTCAAGCACCTTCATAGAAAAGCGTTACTGGTAGACTAACTTGCTGATAAACACGTATTTTTATCCCCAGATTCTCTATTACAATACTGCAAAGTGCTTTTTCAAACCTATGAGCAACTACATGACCAAGCTGCTGAAGAGTAAGAAGTTTGAACATCTCCTAAAGAGGGTCAAACTTTCTTCTAGCAGCTGAGAGAGAAGTAAGCTCGGAGACAACACCCATCATGAAAATGATGTGATTTTGAATCAAACAAGGCCATATTTTTGTTTTCCCCCCTCCCTGCATTCAGTGATGATGTGAAATCGACACCTCGCCTTTAGAAAATTCACCCTGAATAGAGAGACCACCTTGTAACAAAATCCATGCTTTCAAAAACTGCCTCATCTGTTTGTCATGATATCATTTTTGTTTCCAGGTGTTCGGGGCTGTAGCACTTCCTATTTAAGTGTTTTATGTGTGTCATGTAGATAGTGACAGCACTGATAACCACCAGTCTGGGTAACAGCTTCACCACACCAAACCACCCCAGAGGACATTGTTCTGAGCCCAGACAATCACACAGCTCAGTTAATTCAACACCTGAAGTTTGCAGCACTGCATACATGCTCTCCTTTGTGAGGAATTATGTCTGATGGAGAGTTAACACAGCAGTTCAAACAGACACAACTGTTTGAAATCAGTAGTATTTCTTCCCCTGAGACAGTGCACCACAGGAGGTAAGACATGGTAATATTTGTACCTGTGTTCTTTGTGTTCCAGTAACTGACAGTCTCTGCATGTCAGCCTGTCACATGTTTCACAGAAAAGTTTTAACTGCTCTTGTTTGTGGACAGGACAGAAAACAGGACGTTGACCAGATGCTCCCACGGCCTCTGTTTTTAAAAATAAACCATTGTTGCATTTTAAAATAAACTTAAGACAATCTGAAGTGCAAAACTACTAACTTCCATACTAAGTAAGAACCAAGAATTCAAAGACAACTACAGATCTGTTCTCACCCTGAAGTAATTATGGATACATTCTTGTTAAAATAGTTAACAGTGCCAGTGTTCTGTATCTGTCCCTACTTTTCTTGTATTCAAAATGAAGGAGGAATTTCTCTCCCCATCAAAACTACTCAAAAGACACTGCTACCTGCAAGCACTGCTGGTATACAGACTTGGATTTCATACTCATGTTAACAGATGAAATTCCATGCAGAGTCACCTCTGAGCCTCCACAGGGTAGACTGAACTTCTCAAACTTTTATACCATCAGATACCCATAGATCTTCTAAATTATCACTTCAAAATCTTTATAAAGCTCATTAAGTCATATGCAACCGAAGTGGTAAATGCAGAGCAAACATTATTATGGGTCATAAAATTACTTAAGCCCTAGCTAAACCAGGGAACTTTTTCAGTTAAACACAAAGACACTGTTGAAAACATTTCTGGTTTCACTAAGAAAGCGTTGCATGGTGTTGTAAAGCTTTTTTGAGCTTGGCACAGAGAAAAGGAGCTTCTGGAAGGTACAGCAGGTAAGGTTTAAAACAAGTAAACGCATCGTAGTCCCAAAAACGCCTGAAGATTGTTACAACATGCAAGTTATGGTAAAGAAAGAGAGCTCATGAATCAAAAGCTGACGCTAACTGAATGCTCACGTCTCTGAGGAATATTGCATAGCCTAGCAAGCAAGAAGGGAAAAATCTCTGAGCAAATAATGAATGGTCAATCCTCACAACCAGTAGAGTTACTAAGGATAACTGTGTGCCAAATGTAGGCTGCATTCCTGCCATATGGACTTGCTATCAGGTTCCATCTTCATAAAGAACATTATTGGAACAGTCATTTTGGGGCACACCCCCACTCAGGTTACTGAAGTGCACATGGGGTTGTATTATCACCCTGATGGCCCAATACAGCAGTCCTAATGAAAAACATTACTAATTCTTTGCCAAGTCCTCTCATTTGACTCAACATTAATTGGCTATTGCTTACTCAGATTAAGACATTTAAATTTAAATAACTTAAAAGTTTACTTGATACAACAAGCAAAACAAGATCGTTGTCCACAGGAACTGAGCTCAACTGTAACAATTTTAAACTACTAATAAGATTTTGTCAAAAACAATGGCAGAAAGCAATGAAGTGTTACTACTCTGCAATGGCACAACAGATCAATCATGAAGACCTTAATTTACTTTAGATAGGGAAACAGCAAATTTGAACCTATTCCCTCTACACAGGGAGAGTTACATCTACTGCTCTGGGAATGTTTTCCCCAGTACTTCTGTAGAATGCAAATGACACCATCAAATGATAGCTGAGGAATTAACTTTTCCTAATGAAGTTGCATGCTTCAACTGTACATTCACTATGCACATTAATTTCTGCTAACCAGGAGATAAAACCTAAGAATGAATTCAAATTCCAATTGACTCAGCAACATCAATGCAACTGTAATACTGTACACTGAGTATGACTGTAAGCTTATCTGTATATACTTTTCCACGGGGTGAATTATAGCTGCTCATTACAACCAAGTACAACAAAATATGATTTCATTTCCTTGGCCAGTGGATATAACTACCATGATGCCAGTGCTTTCCAGATTCCAACCCCTCCATTTAGTTATTCCATTAATTAAAAGGATCACTAAGAACTGATCTAAATTCTTTCCAAAGATGACAGTCTCATTCTGCTTCTTCTGTGCTTAGGACACTTCCTACACAGAACATCAAACAGTACAAAGTATTAGTAAATAAGCCATTTCAGTTTAAAATTTAATTTTTCCTATTCTTAAAGCTACCAATTTTGCAATGATAGCATTTCACAGATTTTTCCCAAATCTTTGGAGAAAGCTAAAGAGCTGGTTGGTACCCAAATAATCCTCCCCCTCTATATTTACATGGGCCAAAGAGAAAATATCATTCCTCCAGGCAGGACTAAACGATATCCAAACACTCACCTGAAGATACATCCTCTTTTTTTCTGATCATATGATCTTTAGTAAATTTTACTCGCTGATGAGCTTCTATGCAAGTCTTGCACAGCCATTCCCCACATTCTACACAGAATCCAACAGCACTAGCGTTATCTTCACAGCTCGTGCACACCTGCAAAGGGAAGAAAGGTCAGTTGTCATCACTTTCCTGGAAAGCAGTAACATACCCAGGAATTCTGGCAAGCAGAAAAGCGCCGTACCTGTTCTGATTTCTCATCAGAGCTGCTCGGTGTTTCTGACGTGTCTTTTACAAAGTAGTTATCCACCAGATCTATCTGCCTGCATTCCTGGCGGCATATCGGGCATCTGATTACCCCAACTGAAAAACACAAAAATGTTTCTTAGTTATAGGGAAAACAAACACAAAATCTTCAGACTGCTCATTTCAGCAGTCACCAACACACCCCACAGCACTCTTTTAGCCAAGCTAAAGAATAGAAAGCCCTTCAAGTGATGCTCAAGAGAATGTCTGAGTACCGAAGCATGATGATATTCTCCCATCTACAACAGAGGCTATGTTCTAACACAGCCCATTTCCATCGGGCTGGGGAGGCAGATGTAACATCACGACTCACCTGAAGGTTTCCGGATGTTTTTTTCAAGGAGTGCTCTACAGAGAAAGCAGAACTAACACCAAGCACCAAAAACACTTCCAAGTTTCTACTAACAAGTCCTCTCAGGCCAACTGCACCTGCCTGTCAGCAGCACACTGCCCATTTACAGACACACAGAAGTACACACACACAGTTTTAACAAGAGGTAACGTGTAGATTAATTCCTTCCCAGCATTCTTCAAAAAACCCACTTTGTTTTCTTCTGTGCTTGCTATCTTACAGTTCTAAACCCTCAGCTCAACTGCAGAGAAGTCACTGCATGAACTAAACTGACTCTGAAGGATGTCCTAGGAACAACCTGCACAGATTTAAGCACCTGTTTACCACTCCAAAGGCAGTTAATGCTTTCATCCCAGAAATGCCATCAAGTCTTAAGTTCCTACGTATTTTTGTTGTGAATATATTTTTCGAGGAGGTGCTTTCAAACTATCTGAGAATCTTTGTACATTTGTATACCTGAAAGACTTTGAAAAGTAAATGTAATTTGGATGACACTGAGCTCTTTGTGGATGCTCAAAAAGAACACCAGCTCTTATTTCAGGGAGATAAATCACACTGCTAATTAGCTGCCCTTGCCTCCTTCAAGCATGGTGAGACACTCCTCCCTGCCGTGCCACCAGGACAGGGGGAGTCTCCCCAGGTCTGCAACAAGAGGAGTAACAAAGCACCCCGAGGTAAAACAGACATGAAAGTAAGTCAGGAAGGGTATGACTGGAGTGAACTGAGGAGAAAAAGCAAAATCAGAACGTCTTCAACTTCATCCTGCTGCAAATCACAACGCAACTGAACAACACGTAGAGCAAATTGCAGCCCTCAGCTAACAGGGAAGCTGCCCTTCCCAGCCAGGCCTGCACTGAGCACAGGGCCCAACCTGAGGGCCTCAGCAACCCGTGTGCTGCCATCCTCCTTGAGGACACTGACGGTAAAGAAACTGCTTACATTTCTTCTGTTGATATTTACGACCTCAATTAGAACCTGCCCCGAACTCCACCAAATCATCCAGGAGCAATCCACCTTGCTCACCTCTCACTGCTGTTGGAGAGAACCTCATTTCAGACACCTGTCCTCAAAGACAGGTTGGTTTGGGCTGCAACACGTCAGACTGGTTTCCAAAACAGAAGCACTAAGTTAATCGTGAGTAAGTTCAAAATCCTTTTAGACGTTTGCATTGCCATAATGATGATACAGCTTCACAGCTCAGGAAATATTGGCAAGCACTTGTGCAATCCAGCAACTCAAACTTCCCTTCCATGCTCACCCTTGGCACATAGCAGCCTGTAGAGCAATGAATGCCTGCCACGTTCAGGGGCTGAAAGCATCCATGGCAGTGACTGCACATGCAAAGCACCCACATCCATTGGGAATTTAAGTGCTCCAACACGTGTTGCTAAAGATGCAATAGTTATAAACTTCCCTTAGTGAAAATACAAACTCATTTTAAGTGATACGTCATGTTTGTGTGGCTGTAATATCATTTTTATCTCCCTTCCCTTCCAAAGCTGATTAAAAATAGTTACTGCATAATTTAAGATGTAATTTAATACAGTGTTTCTAAATACACAAACCCTGGGTATGGGATTTGAATTCAGCATCTCAAAATAATTTATGCTATGTATTGCAGCACTCGGGATTAAATGTATTTTTCCTTGAATTACACATCTGTACACACTGACTAATTTTCTGTTTTCTTGGCCTTTCTGAAAGCAACTTGCAGCTTCTCTTTAGACTTTAGCCTAATGAAGGCTGGCTAGATTGGGACATTCACAAGGGGTTGGGAGAACCACACGTTCTTTCTATTGACATAATCTTAAAACAGTGTAAACAACAGCCTCAGCAAAGCAGTGAGACCTCATAGTAACCACTGTGCAGGAAAAGCAGGAGCTCTTGGTTGGGTAAGAAAGTTGTCCTACAGCTCCTTTAACATTCTGAAGTCTCTAACTTAAAAATAAACGTTTTTTAATACTGTGATTAAAAAAAAAAATTACAACAGCGCATTTTCTTGTAGGCTTCTGTTCAACCTAAAAGAAAGGGTACAGCTGGACAGATGAAACATCAGGCACTGAGAAATCACCCATCCACCAAATAAAGTGCACTAACCAATGACCTAAAAGTAATTAGAAAGAGTATGACATACTAGTTTATGTACTAAATACCTAACATAAAGATGCATATTTGAAATATATAAAGCCACAACTCTGGATGACTGCTTTTATGTTTGGTTGCTGTTTCTAAACTTTCAGGAACTGAAACCTTTCTTCCTGTCTTCATTAGCAGCATCTCAAGGGAATGACAACAGGGCAGAATAGATGTTGATGTAGACCACCAGCAGCTCCTGCTTCCAGGCATTCCTACTATTCAACCCACCAGAACAGCAGCACAGTGCTGTCAGAGAACTGCTCTGTGTGTATCTGACCCACGCTCAAGCAGCTTTCACAGTTATTAGCCAAGAAATACACATATTTATAATTTTAAGTACTGACAAAGCTTAGGGATAAAAATCTGAAACTAATTAAGAAAACAACCAGGAAACTACCAAAGAACCAGTAATTTTCCGTAGTATTTGTGATTCTCTTATGTGCAGGCACACAGAAAAATAGCAGGAAAACGTGGATGCTTGTAGAATAGTGCAGCACAGAGACAGCCTTCGGTTGCACATAACCCACTTCAGGAACAGCTATGCATATTATTTTCCAATAATTCCTTCATGAAGAAACATCTGCTCACAGTTAAGGATACTACAAATGTGGAAGTGGGATTCATGACTATCCATCTATGCCAACAGGGGATGAACCTGTGATGCTAAGCAAGAGGGTACCTCTCTGTACATTGAGAATGCCTGTTTTCACCTGATTTGCTGGTAAACATTTCATGTGCAGTTCAACTGATTGCATTCTTAACATGCAGAAAGGACTGTCCAGAAAACTGCACCTCTGCAGCTCTAGTCAGTCAGTGTTTTGCTCTTTAGTGACCTGTTGCACTAACACATTTGGTCGTGCAGACCAACAGACCAACTACAGATGGAACACACAGCTCCACCAGCAGGGATCCTACATGCACACCTCACTCGTGACATCTGTAAGGTCCTGATCAGGAGATGAATTCTTATCGCACCAAAGCACACCATCAAGCACTCTTACAATGTGGGTAACATTGAGAATTGAGATTCCAGGTTATCAGTAACTCAGAAGAGAGACTCTGGTTTCACTGTACCTGTATCCTAGCAGATATATCCAGACAGTGTTGCTAATTACTGCTACAACGAGCCTAACTTCACAGTATCTCTCAGCACACAGCACAGAGCTTGGAATTTAGCAAGGGAGATCCCAAGATCAACCGAGTGCTTCAGTTAGTGTGTTTATAAACCGTGTTGGGAGCCTCGTGCTTGAGGAAGCGATGGATCTTCTTGGACCCACATCCCAGCTGAACTGCCTGCAGTCAGCACAGCCAGCAGAACCACCACAGCTGAGTTATCACAGAATCACAGAATCGTAGGGGTTGGAAGGGACCTCCAGAGATCATCGAGTCCAACCCCCCTGCCAAAGCAGGATCCCTACACCAGGTCGCACAGGTAGACGTCCAGGCGGGTCTTGAAGTTATTCCTTTTGGAACCTTCTGACAACACATCACTACACAACCCAGAGAAGAGTCCTTCCCCAAACCAGACAAGTGTCACCAAGCAGAGTCCTGCCGGCCACGGGGCTGGGCTCAGCCCTGAGGAACCACCCAGGGCTGCGGTTCAATCTCCTTCCATAGCACAGAAGGTACCGGGTGCCACCCGCCTGGGCGCCGCGCTCCCAACGATGCTCCCAACGACGCACCGCAGGCTGCGCCCCGGGGCACCCGGCAGCACCGCCGCCGAGGCTTTACTCGTAGAGCCGAGCGGCTCAACACCTCCCAGAGCCACGCCTCTAACGCAGCACCCCTGAAAGCCAAAACAAAAAGCACGGCGCGATTCGCAGCGCCGTTCCCCAAACAAGCAGATCGACTTCGAAGTTTCGGCTCTCACGTGGAAGCGCGACGCGAGAGCGCAGCCGAGAGCCGGGAAGGATTCCGGAGGATCGCGGCACCGCAACGCCGGCGGTCACGCGCGCAGCCTCCGCCGGCCCGGCTTCGGAAGGCGGCACAGAACCGCCCCGGGATCGCGCCCGCCGCCCCGCTCACCTTGCTGCACGTCGCCGTTGGCGCCGCCGGGCACGGGCACGCTGAGCTGCCGCTCGGGCTCGGGCAGACAGCGGCGGCAGAAGGAGTGCAGGCAGGGCAGCAGTTTGGGCTCAGCCTCGCGCCGGCTCTGCAGGCTCTGCGCGCACACGGCGCAGGTGTCCAGCAGCGAGAAAGGCCCCGGCACCGCCGGCGTCAGCGGGGGAACCGGGCTGGGGCCCGGCCCCGGAACCACCCCGGGCCCCGCCTCGGCCTCGGCCTCCCCGACACCGCGCTCCGCCGCCGCCGCCGCGCCCGGGCTCTCCCGTTCCTCGGGAGGCGCTGCGGACGGTGCGGGCGGCGCCGCGCCCGAGGGGGACGCGGCCGCGGGCTCCAAACCGCCGCCGCCGCCCGGCCCGACCTCGGCAGCCCCCTCCCCGCCGCCGCCGCCTCCTTTGTTTTCCGCCATGTTTCCTCCTTTGAACCCGACTCCCCGCTCCGCGCACGTACGGCGTCACAACGCGCCGTGCGCGCTCCCCAGCGGGAGGGCGGGTCCGGGGCTCGCGCAGGCGTGGCCGCCCGGTGCGAAGCGGTGCGCGGACAGACGAGACGTGACGTCACGTGACGCGCCGCCGGCTGGAGCGCCGCAAAGCCTCTCCGAGAGCTCCGGCGTGAGTCGCGATTGGCCGCCGCCGACGGCGCCCCCACGCGGGCGGAGGGCGCAGCCAGGTCTCAGCCCGGCGCTGAACTGTCGTTAATGCGCATCAACCACGTGGTGAGAGGACCAGCCTTTATTGGGCAAAGCAAAGCTTATTACAGCACAGTAGGAAATGCAAAAACACGGAGCAGCGGTCAGAGAAGAGCAGCTGTCAGAAGTCCTGCTGGATGTTCTCCTTGTTCGCTTCCCCGTGCTGTTGTTTGATTTGGGAAATTTCATTTTCTAGCTGCACAATTGTTCGTTCAATCTCGTAGTTCTTACTGACAAGAGACACCCACCTGGAAGGGAACAATTTAAAAAAGCTGTCAGGTGTTACCAAGGCTTATAACAATCCTCTGATTTGAAATCAAAAGAGTGGGACAGCAAGTGTGGCAAAGCACAGGGACATGAACAACCAGCATCTGTCTCAGGATGCGACACAGCTCAGCTCACAACAGGAGTAATCTGAACAACCACAGATGTTTTCAACAGTTAAACCTCAATACATAATCCAGGAAGTGAAATGTTGTAAGGAAAAAAGGGCTAAAAAACACTAACATCCAGTATTATATAAAGAAGTGTTTAAGAAACAATCCACACGAGAAGTTCAAGCTGCTGTCACTCACTGTGTCACCCATTCACAGTGACCATTACACAGAGCTGAACTATGCACCCTCAGAACACTGTGCAAATCAACAGCAGCCATATGATGATCTGCTATGACAGTACTGAAAAAACTGCTCATGTTCTTCATAAGGGAATTCTATACAAGAGACACTCCTGGAAGGTGTACCAAAAATCCCAGCTACTCACGTGGATTCCATTTCTCGTAGCTTAGCTCCAGCTGTGAGCTGCATGTTCTTTCGTTGCCAGTTCAGATCCTGAATGCTCTTCCTGAAGAAAAAAAACAAAAACACACACAAAGAGAGACCTATGCTTTTTTTCTTCTTTGTCATTTATTCAAGAATGTTTAAACCTGCTGCTTGAAATTCGCTGCCCTGGAAGTACCCACCAGGAAGCACTGGTGCAGCCAGCATCTAACCACCACAAAGCAGTAATACAACATTCAGAATCCCGACAGAAGATAAAAAACATCACTTCAATATAACACCTCCATCCCTCAGTAATTTAGCAAACTTGCTAAAGCATTCACTTGAAAACAAAACCTAACATCAGCCAAGCGGAGCCAACTGCATGCTAAATAAAATGGTATCAGCAATGAAAAGGAAACATGACTGCATTTGAAAGAGAATTCTACCACAATTCATTCTGCTCAAAGCAGAGGTTCAAAGAAAAACAAATAACAAAGAAAAACAACCACAGACTTTGAGTGGAATAGATGTTATAAATACAACAGGGAAGGAGGGGGGGGGGAAGGTGAATCTTCTTTCCTTGAACCACTACAACAGCATATACACAGCTCTTTCAGAGCTGAGGGGGTGGATAGTTTCTATATTCCTTCCAGCTTCAGTATGAGGCTATGAAAAACCACTCACCGCAACTTCTGAAGCTCCTTCTGGGCTTGTTCTATCATATGAACCAGATGTCTAATAGCAGAATGGAAGCAAAGCATGAGAAAAACATACAGTTACTAAGTTAGATCCATTTAGCCAACCTCCCACATAACTATTCCAGAAGAGTTCAGCATGCAACCATCCACTAAGGGCAAGCAGCATGCTTGTTCTCAGCAGTCTGTGCCCTTCACTCCTGAAGGTTATAAGGTTATGGCAACATGATAACATTACAACATATGCAGCTTTAAGACAGACACCTTTAATAATCACTACATCCAACCCTTGCTGCCAGACAATGTTATAAAGCCACATCTGATAGTCGGTGGTGATTTTTTAATTTTCAAGACTGTAACTGTAAGCTCCCACTATTTCCATTAGAACAGCACTGAAATATCCCGTCACCTTACCGCCAACCTTCTGCATTACACACTAAGCTCACTTGGAACCAGCATTTTTTCCCCACTATGTAACACTGCCCGTGCACAAGCAGCTCTCTAACTGACAAATGTATGTAAGCCAGCGGACCACAGAATGAATCACAGAATGGCCAGGGTTGGAAGGGACCTCAAGGATCACGAAGCTCCAACCCCCTGCCACATGCAGGGCCACCAACCTCCCCATTTCATACCAGCCCAGGCTGCCCAGGGCCCCATCCAACCTGGCCTTGAACACCTCCAGGGATGGACGGGGCATCCACAGCCTCTCTGGGCAGCTGTTCCAGCACCTCCAGATCCTCCACCCAGAGCCCTTCTCTTAAGCTGATCAGCCCCTAGGCCTCCTCACAAAGGTATGGTTTGCATTCTTTTCACCTACGCTTTCTTTAAAGTTAAGCTGACGATTTTTTGAAGAGCTCATCGACGCTCCCTGCCTGCAACAGCCCCGCTGCTTCCTGCAGCCACACTTCCACACATTTTTTAGCCATTTCAACAGTGAGTTCTGGTGAGGAAGATCAGCAGGACAGCTTTTCTACCTTCAACCACCGCAACCCCATTTCACGGGCTGTCATTCCAACCTCAGCCTTACTCATTGTACACCTTCCAGGCGTTGCAGCCGTGCTGGGACATCAGCTCCAGGTTCTCGATGCGCACAGCCTGGTGCTCCAGCTGCGCCATGGAGTTGTTAACGCATTCCTGCCACGCCGTGATGTCGTTCTTCTGCCCGGAGGAGGGAGCCGGCAGTTCGTACCTGAAACGCAGCGCCGCTCGGATCCCGCCCGGAGCTCCGCGCCGCAATCCTCCCCACAGCCAAGCCCTCACCTCTTCATGCTGAGCAGCTCCAGGGGCTGCCGGGCCGCCAGGCGCTCGAATTCGTTCCGCATGATTTCGGTCTGCGGGGAGAGGGCGGTGAGGGGCGGGCGCGGGGACGGCGCGGCAGGACGGAGCGGAACGGGACGGGGCGGCTCACCTCGAAGGCGCTGCAGTCGTGTGCCGGCAGGTAGCTGAGGTAGTTCTTCGTGGGCCGGTAGCGCCGCGTCTCCTCCTCCACCAGAGCCGCAGCCTAACGCACGGAGGCGTCAGGCGGGAACGGGGCGCGCGGCACCGCGCGGCACCGCACCGCCTCAGCCCGGCCCGCACTCACCGCCTCGCGCACGCCGGGCGCTTCGTAGCCCTGATCGAAGTAGGGCAGCGCGTCCACCACCACGTCTCCCGCCACCAACCCGGGTCCCGCCATGATGCGCGCGACTAACGCGCATGCGCCCACCCTCAGACTGAGCGACGCTTCGCACTGCGCCTGCGCGCACCGCCCGGACCCGCCCCGCCCCGCCCAGAGAGGAGAGGACACGAAGTTCGTTGCGGCACTGCTGCTTGTTATGGCGGCCCGGCGCGGCCGCCTCAGACGTGGTGGGAGCTGCCAGTCCGGCTCCGGGCAGGCGTTGGTTCTCCACCCGCCTCCTCGCGGCTCTCTGCCGTTCTACGGCAGCGCACGTTCATTTCTTCTGGAGAAATTTCATCTTACTTCCTAAAGGGAAGAAAAACACAAACAAAACAACACGTTAGGATTTGGAGACACGTCAGGGTGCCGGCCAAGGAGCTTCTGAGGGCAGAAACCTACATAAAGGACTTCTGTCCTGTGCTGCACGTACTGCCAAGCCCAAAACGCCAAGTTCGGACAACTCTGGGATTAGACCATTCCCACACATTTTATCCAAAGCCAAAACTTTTATTTAAAATAAATACCTTACAGTTATATCATGAAATGGCCTGGGTTGAAAAGGAGCACAATGCTCACCCAGTTCCAACCCCCTGCTGTGTGCAGGGTCACCAAGCATCAGACCAGGCTGCCCAGAGCCACATCCAGCCTGGCCTTGAATGCCTGCAGGGGCATCCACAGCCTCCTTGGGCCAGGCAAAGGAAAGCAGCATGTGTACACAAGGCAAAATATTGGAGGGAAATAATATAAAAAAGCTCCTTACCAAGAGTGCGAAGGATTCTGTTCATCCCGGTCGGCTCAGTCTCTGGAATGCTCTCCAAATACTCCAAGGCACGGACCTCAAAAAGGCCTACAGAGAGAAAGCAGCACACAGCTGGGTGAGATCCTCCACCTCAGGCATCAACATCGTGTGTGTGAGGTTGTGTGCAGGACCAAAGCCAGGAGGGAGACAAAGGCATCCTTTGCTTAATGAGATTAACTTTACTGAACAACTAGAAGGGCACAGAGCTATTACATACACCAACAGGAAAACTTGCTGGGGCAAAAGGCTTTTTAAGATTTAAAGATATGTGATGTGGAAGTGAGTTTGTAAAACAAGAAAGCCTCACCTTTGACAGCACTCTTACTTAGCTCTCGATCTTGTATGAACCCTGCAAACATCTGTGTCTCCATGAAGAAGTGCAGGAAGTGGCGCACATTGCGTGACGTGTGGGATTTACGGAATGGCTCCCGCTGGAACACTCGCTCTCCTTTTTCTGTAACGTTCATGTGCAGGGAATAGTGACCAACAATCTCCACAAAGAAGTGCACAAAAGCTTCAGAAACCAGGGAGTTAAGAGGCACGTCACCTGTGAAGAAGATAGCAGAGGAGAAATGTCCCTCTAACATGAGTCACTTTGGACACTCCTCTTCTAAAAGAAGAGCACCAGATGCTTTCTCGGCTGGCTTTCTCAGACTATGAAATTTCATATAGGTGTTCAATACCAAAGGAGACTTGGCTCAAGTATTTAGACTCCTCTCCCGTGACAACTTTCTGCTGAGAGAGGTTCCATTTTGAAGCTTTTCCAGCAATGAAAGCATTCATAATTTCTTTCCCCCCAGTAAAAAACTAATAAGCAGTAAGTTCATAATAGTCTAATTCTTTTAAAGAGCGAGGCAAATCACAAAACACAAACCTAGTGGAAAACTTTCTTACACTGACAACCATGAAATCACAATTTCAATGCCATTCTCTCAAGCAACTCAATGCTTTCTGAAATTCTCAGATTAATTTATCTGAAGGACTGTGTATCAAGAACAAAGAGCAACTCTGAAAACGATGTCAAATTATCCTCTGAAGTACAGAGAATCTACTCTGTTCTCCATTTAAGAAAAACTTCCTCTCTACCACTTCAGGAAAATCACAGAAAACTCAAAGCATGGGAACTGATACACTTGGCCTAAGTAACACCAGAGTTCTCCACACACTGATTGTGAAAAGAGGAACAATTATTAGGAGAGCAGATTTCTAATACATTCACATGAAATATGTTATCAGCAAGATCACAGGAAAATAGCTTTATAAAATGTTACTCTGTAAAGTTTATTTCCATTTGCACACTTCCGTGGCAGCAACTTGGCAACTGAAGAGGTGCTGACTTTTCTATAGATATACCTTGGGTACAGCTCTGCTCATGTGACAAGATTTCATTTCTCTCCTCCAAAATTTGGACAAGTGCAGCCTGGAGTTTATGAGGCAGGATTTCTTCTTCATCCGATACCTGAACAGAAAAGTGACCATGAAAGCTTTTTGTGTTACATCTATTCAACAGAAACTTCTCTTCATGAACTGATGAGAAATACTCTTAACATGCCTAGAACAATTAGAGGGAAGTTACTCTGATGTGTTGCACCCTGGCAGAGACAATATATTTGTTGCCACAGAAATGAAAAACACTTGCCCAATGCCTTCTCTGTACAACTAAAATCAATGCATGCATTAACACAAAACAACGTATACCAAATCCACTACACAGACTCAGGCTTATCAGAGCAGTGATAAAACACAACAGCAGTCGTTGAGAAAATATGACAAATATGTCTCAACATTTTAGTGAGAAAACAATCCTTTAATACCTTTCTCCACTTGCAGGCTGCAGTGCAAAATAGAACAGTAAGGCAAGGGAAAAGAGATGCAAATATCCTCCTGAACTAGGAACACTCCACTAAGTTCATAGTGACTTGTCTGGTGATGTAGAAGGTGTTTTCAGCACATTTAGTAAAGTTTGGGGCCAGCAGAGAATCACAAGTGAACTGTGACAATTTGTGTCAGACTATCACTCCTGGGAAAACAAACAAACAAAAACACCCTAACTAGATGAGAGAGGGGAAAATCATGTAGAGAATAAGTCCAGAAAGACAGCCAGAATGCAACAAAGAATCCTAGTGATCCACTTCACATGCTGAACCAAGAACCTCTTTTTACATCCAGCTCAGCAGCATGCTGAGTGCTCTGTGCTGTTGCTCCCGCAACCTCAGCCTTAAAACAAGTCTGTTCCCTTCTCTAGTGATAAAAAAGGAATGCAAGATATTTCTTCAGCCACTGGAGTCTACAGCTGAAAACAAGATTTAACTGATTTCTTGCTTACATTTGTGGATCCTATTCTTGGCATACAACACCACCAACGGTAACCAGTGCTGTAATTTCAGTCTTTCACTCACCTCTTGCAAAAACTTGTCAGCACAAAGATCAACAATCAGAACCTAGGGAAAGACAGACAAAAAAATATTAGCTCTTATAACTATGTATGTTGACATGCAGAATGAGAAAAACAATAACTTTTATATATATATAAAACTTTTCTTTTGTCCCCAGTGTTAGGGGATGTCACACACAAGTTTTGTGTGATTTCAGCCTCTAAGAACAGTTAATATTATTTATCTTTGATAGCAAAGGAATGTGATGTCATGTATCTTGCAAATTAAAAACTGTCTCAGAAAGGTTTAAGACTTTACATTAAGACAGAATCCACAAAGATTCTTCCAAAGAAGTCAGCCTAATTCCACTGCAATTGTCCCTCCACAGTGTTTTGCCCAGTTCTCACCTCTTCTACAGGCAGGTCTTGGAGCTGTGGTAATGAGCAGGAGAGAATGCCAATTAAGAATGGAGTCGGAGAGCACACAATATCAATCATAGAAGTTGGTAGCACTGGTATGTACGTGTGTTGCCAAGTGAAGGGATAAAGTATTGCAACTGCAGCATGGCCACATTTAGACAGGGTGCTAAAAAGTAAGGGAAGCACAGAGTGGATTGTCAGTGTCTCTTTCAGTGTTCTGCTACAGACATAGGTTAGAAATGCTCTGAGGAAATGTAATTTACGTATGTTGCTGTGCATCAGAAGAAGCCCCATGCAACCATTTATGAAGTCGGTTATGGGGAGCTAGGAATAGCATCAGCCCAGACTAAAGAGGTAAAGGAAACATTCCCTTGTCTCCTCTTGGGTAAGCAGCACACTCCAAATGTTAAGCATGCACAAGTTTTGTGGAGAGTCTGCCAAAAGCTTTTAAACCTAATTATTTACAGAAAGTTAGACAAGCTTGCACATGAAACAGGCCCAAACACAAGAGAAAAAACAACATCCCTCAGAAAGAACTGGTCACTCAGACTCATTTTTTACCTTAAATTGTCAGCAACAAAGATCACTCTCCTTTCCAGCAGGAGAGAAGCAAAGACCCGTATCATGTGAGAGACACTGAGGCACCTGAACAGGCATTCGAAATCAACATGTTCAAGTCGAGAATCCGACGGACGGCAGAGTTTCATAACCTGGGAACAGCAGAGATGTAGAGTGCTGGATGGAACAGCCAGATCACAGCATTAGGCTGGGTGAGGAAGGACCTGACTGGAAAGCAGAAGTGTTGGATCCTCACAGGTTGAACCCACATCACCTGGATGGCATCCAGGTTTAGAGCCATCTCAAAGACTCTCAACCAGCTCTTCCTTTAAAAAAAGCAACAAATCACTTCTACTGTGCAGTTCAATAGGAAGCTGGTTTCTCTGACAACCTCTAGTCAGTCTGGAAATTACCATCAAATCAATGATTTACAGACAGCATCACTCCACAGTGCAGTTTGCAAAACGCCACTGTGCCCCACAGACACCAGTCAACACAGGAAAACCAGTCCTGAATTCAGTTACCTCATTTCCTGCTCCTGGCAGGAAGCTCTTCACAGTAATAGTGCGTCCAGGAGCAGGGAAAGGTGCCTCCATTACACTGCGCATAAATGGGTGGACGAGGGCTGGGGACATCTCTCGCCTTTTCTCCACTTCATCTAAAATCTGCAAATAAATCAGACTTTGATTCACTGCACGCTGGTCAGCCCAAAGAAATACAAGCCTATGTTATGCCCCATTCCATAGCTACACATGAGGGGGAATACACATGAATCCAACACAGATTCACAGCCCTCTTTCCTCCTTGCCCTGGGATTCTTGTGTAAGCTTCTCTCAAATGTCTGAACAAGCAAATGGTAACAGGTAACTGTAAGTACAGCTCTCCATTCTCAATTCCATACTCCTCCTCCTCCTACTTTCTAAGGAAATCTCTTATATGTTGTAATCAGATACTCTAGTTAGAGGGGGAAGAAGGGCAACATCTCAACCAAATCATCTTTCTGAAACACTGGTCCAATTATTAGATATCAGCTGTCATCACAAATTTGTCCCATACTCTTCTGCAGTAACTGCTCTGTATCTGCAAGAGCTTTCTCTAGTGTTTAGTTCCTTATCTATTCTCCTTACTGTGCTAGGAGAAACAAGCTGAGATCTTTCCCTCGTTACCCCCTTCCCCACAAAATAAATGATTTTTCATTTCCAAGTCATGAAAGAAGAGGATGAAGGGACACTATCAATATTAACAAGTATTAGGAGCCACTTCCTGACAATAATTTGCTGAATTTTCTGTATGCCAGCTGACAATTCTCAGCCCTAGTGTAATTATTTGCCCTGTCAAAGTAGAAAATTGGCAAGGAAGCACTGCACTGATGGACTACAACTGCTTAGAAAATTCTAGACTGGAGAAAAGCATCCAGTTACTTCTTGGTGCTTGCTGGTTGTCAGACTCATATCACGGATGAATAGGGTTTCCCATCTCACCTTGGAGAAGAGGTTGAAGCAGCCCAGGCGGCTGACGATGCAGTACACCTCAGGAAGGCGCTTCCCTTTCCCTTCTGGCTGAAAAGCAATAGGATCGTTACGCTGAGAGCACGGATGTAATAAACAAACTAACACACACAGTGCAGTTGATTCACAGTATTCTGCTGTAGCACCCTCTACACTTCCACCTTGTGGGATTCCTGAGGAATAACTGGCTCCAGGTTATTCCCAGAACTCACTTTACTGTATTGCTGGGCGTCGTCATGCTCCTTCCCTTATGCAATTAAATGACTGGTAACCTCAGCAGGAGCAGCAGCCCAGGAGCTGCCTAAGCCACATGGGAAATTACTGCTGATTCATATTCTGCATTTGATTGTGCATTTAACAGTGCGTTCTTTACACTCCACCCAAAACACAGATGCTTACCAGGAGCTTCTTGCAGTATCCAAACCAGCGGCTGCCATCCTCACCCGTCAACACAAAAGAAAATGTTTCACTGGGAAACCAAAGAAGAGTCAAGAGTTAAATTCACCATACAGTTCAGACAAGATTGACAAAGTAAAACGTGCTCCATACAAACTGTAAGGTATCCTTCTGATCATGCCAAAGACCCCCTCTGCTATGAGTAGCCAAACAAAAACTCATAATAAAGATGATCAGACAGATGCAATACTGCTGAGCCCCCCTCCATCTCACCTTCCCCATTCACAGGGCTTAGACATTCAGCCTTTCCCATTTTTCCTTGCTATGGCTGCAGTTCCTCAGATCCAGGAAACTTCTACATATCTAAGACTTCAGACCCACCTCAGACCCATCTGTACACAGCAAGTCTTTACCTTTTAAGGTCTGACGCAGGAAACCAGTCTTTGGGATCTGGAAAGCAGAATTTGGGAATGACCTTTAGCCTCTCTTCAGTATCCTTTGACTGTCTGAAGCGATGTTCAGGCTGGAGAGGTAACATACATTTAAAGTAACTGAAGTGTGGTGCACAGCTGCAGCATTTAAAAGAAAAGGGGACAGTATCTTCTTGATTATTCCAGGTGCTGAAACACCTGATAGTTAATCTACAAGTATGGGAGAAAGCATTCTCATTAATAAAGTTTCCCATTTCCCTCTTGCAACTTAGCTGCTGATTGGACCTTCTTAAAATTGCCCAGCTGACTGTGGTATGAACTGAGTAAGATTCAGAGCCATGGCTAAATGAAGCACCCAAACAACTGCTGTGCCATTAGGCAGCTTGCCTCACTTCTACTCTTAGGAGATCTGAAGACAGGAAAATTCTCAATTCTTAAAGTGCCCAGAAAGGGCAAAAGGACGGTTTTCAAATAATAGAGATTTCATTTAAGTATAAAACATCCCTGAGAAGAGCAAAGTTTATTCCATACAGCTGATATTTTAAGGACTGTACTTTCAGTCAGCACATATATTCAATTCTACCCATTAATTAAGACTTTGCATTCTTTCTGGCTACAGTTCCTGATTAATTTTGTGAATCCAAAATACGTACTTGTCAAAAACAATTAAGTTATTTGCAAAGAAATCCCTTATGCTGCTGGACAATAACCTCTGTTAACGAGGTTAGGATAATACTCATAATAATCACTGGATTACTTCTGACAGCACGGACAGAATTCTTAGAAATAAACAGCTGCTGCGTTTTGTGTCAGTGTTTCCATGCAGGTCTTACCTTGCTGGGAAACTGCTGTATGATTTGTGGTGTGTATTTTATCTCAGATGCCCTCTTCTGTAGTGACACCACCACAAACAGCTCAAACAGCTGCTGCTCCTGGAGCTCTATTAAATCTCTCTCCAATGTTTGGTAGTGTGGGTTCCTCCTGGAGGCTGACTGCACCAGTAGGAGGCCCCTGTGTCGACCTGAAGAAAGGAACAAATCCAAAACCAGCCTGTGACTTTCACTGCTAGATACCTATCAAGTCACAGAATGGGAACTGTCATCACCTTCATTAAGGGGAGAAAGGGTTGGTGCATCTGACTAATGTCATAGAACTTCTGCATGCTATGGGCCTTGGACTCCTGGGTCCATTTGTCAAGTTCAGAGCAGTTCCAGATAAAGGAGCAAAACTGCCTTCCAGCAACTCAGCAATCTATTGTGCTTGATAACTAGCATTCTCCTGCCACGTCCTCCATACATCCCAAAGCAACACTGCTAGTCGCTAGCAGATTGTTGTCTTTAAATCTGAAAGACTCAGGAGAAGTGGGTGAAACAGAAGTTGATTTGTCACTGCGACAGCTCCCAGCTCCTTGGCCACCCCAACTCTGAGATGTGCCCTTTCTCTGTCTTGGCATTAGCCACAACTTGTCAGCATGGTCATCCCACTAGAATCTTGGCCAAATGCGTTGTGCTGTGGGATGGGACCAGCCCCTGTGATTCACTCACTTTTTGGCTGGTTTTCCGTATCACTTTCATTTCCACTGGTTTCACCTGAAACACACACAGTTTTCACTTATTAGCCATGCAGAAGGAAGATGGGCAACACCCTAACCTGGGAAAGAGAGAGAACTTTAGACTCATCAGATCAATCCTGCTCATCTATCCTGCTCAAGGCACCAGCAAAGAACAACCACTACTGGCAAATGTGCTACAACAGTAAATTCCAGGAAGTAGAGCTGATTAAGATCCCTGTTTCCAGGATGCAGATCAGAGGCAAAGAGCAACCAAGTGGTTATTTGAAGCTGCTGTAAAAGTTAACAGAATATACTCTAAATTGCTGGACAGAATATACTATAAATAAAGATCATACCACTACTTGTAGTTTTTGAGCACACAAGACTATCGTTGTAGAGGCACAGAAAAGTGGAGCAGTCAGAGAGAGTTCTAGTGCCAAGTGGTTTTACATCGAATTTTTGGTTTTGTTCTGTTTCTTTGAAAAAGCACTTTGAACCATCACTCCAGCTCTTCAGGTTCAGACTACAGGGGAATCTTTCTCCTGTACCAGTGTTAAATGTAAGTCAAGTGATCCCAGTCCTACTGGTGCTGAAAGTCCAACAGTTCCAGTTGCAAGACATGGGGCTCAGCCCATGTTAGGTCAGCCCAGAATGAGCTGCAGGAAGTCTGCTAAGAGTACGCCAGCACATACAGAAATCGTGCCACTCAACAATTCTGTATGGAAGAGAATAGTGCTGGAGAGCTCTGTACCTTTTGTTGGAGGCACTTCCTTCCCAGCAGGACTGAGCAACTTCACCCTCTTCTTCCCACGCTTAGAAACAAAGATCTCCTGTATTTTTAGCACCATCTGAAATCCAAAGCAGAACCAGAGATTAGTAAGGGGGTCCAGAAAAGGGTCCAGCAGGACTAGAGCCCAACATCTGTCATCTAGGACCACAACACTTGGGAAAAGTTGCCAAATCCTTGCCAGGGACCCTGGCTCAGAGACTGCTTGCTAGAACACTTTTAGCAGTTAATTGTAATGAATGGGCATAGTTTCTGCTGCAAGAGAGAGCTTAGCATTAGCATTAAACCATGTATACATTCTGGAAGCTGTATTTTTCTTACAAAATAGACAGCAGAAGTGTCAAACTGGCTGGCATCAGATCTCAGTCTTCTATTGCAAAGGCCCTTGCAAGAATATCTTATAAACCCTCCACCAAAGGACTCTGAACTCCACAAGCTCTTAAGTATCCAGATTCTTTCCAAGCCCAATGAACAGAAGAACTCCCCCAGTGTAGTTCACTTTTTATGCTTGGTTTTGGTGGTTTCTGTTGTTGTTAACTGTCAGATAGCTAAAGTAAGTTCTCCAAAACACAGGTTGAGCACAGAGCAGGGCTGCACTAAGTCCTTGTCCCAGGGCAAACTGCCAAAATTAACGGATTAAATACTTTCATTTTGCACAGGTAATAAAAGACAGTGGAACTGAATAATGGGTCTATGCTGCAGGCAAACCACAGACTTAGTCTTGCTGGAAGAAAAACTTTGGAAAACAACACAGTTCAAAGCAGACCACAGACACAGAAGTGTCAGCATTTGCCACTCCATGTCAGCACTGCTAACCTTCACTTCACTGGTCACAAAGGCCTTAAAACCAAAATCATAAAGCTTTCTGTTACTCCTGTCATAGACCTCTCTGGACTCTTACCCTCATCTGCCAGGTATACAATGCTGCAGGCAGCTCCTTGATTCTGCATGTCAGAGACTGCTATCATTCACTGTGAAGGATTTACTTTAAATGCAAACAGCAGATCAAGTTCATTCTTGTCTCCAGTTAAGAATTCATTAAATGCTCCTACTGGATGTAGCAGGGTGTGCCCAGCCATTTGTCACCACAAAAACTGCATAAAAAGGAAGATACTCAGAAAGAGAACCTGTTTTTCAGCTCAAGCCTTTATCCTCAGTTCAGCAAACTATAATTAGCTCTTCTCCTTTTCAAATGTCCTCACACATGTCATCTCCTGGCGTTCTGCTTTAGACTAACATGTCTTAAAAATGATGCTGAAAGGAAGAAAACAGACCTCAGGAGATGGTGCTTCCTTTGCAAAATCTGCCTTCTTTTCCCTCTACCATCCAGCATTATTGAGAAGTTTTCAATTTCTGTTCTCGTTTTTGTACAGTTGAGTCACCAGTGGAAGATACTGGGTGTGTTTAAGGCTTCTTCTGTGTTTCTTGAGCAATAACATTTTTTCCTCTTAGCCTAAAATCCTTTTCTCAATCTCTTGAGTAATCTTGGCTCAATTCCCTAGGAGCAGTGTGCTTCCTGCACGAAAATTATTACCAGATTTTTGGAGTAGGTTTGCTTTAGGGAACATTACACTTTCCTCCTCCAAAAGAAAGATATCCTCCATCACAGCATTTTTACAATCTTTCCAGTAACAACAATTTTCCAAGCCTGCAGTTTGTTTAAAACAAAAACAAAAAACAAAAACAAAGCACGTTCAAATGTTCCTTATTATTCCAAAACACTTAATGTGTGCAAAGCATTTTGCAGCTGTCCAATTATACCTCACAGTCCTCTGCAAATTGTTCAAATGGAGCACATGTTCTAAAAAAATAATGATCTGCAGAAGTTAATGATTTTATCATGGCAAAAGCAAGTTGTTGTCACTACTACAACTGGAATTGGAGTCCTGCACACCATGTGCCACACATACAGCACACAGTGGTAGCTGCAGCTGTCCTTCTATAGCACATGCTTCAAAGTGCTAACTAATACCAGTATTTAGATAGTTTCCAAGCACGTCAGATGAGAATCAGAATGAACCCTCTAGCGCAAAACTGAATTGCAGGCCTCTCTCACTGCTCAGAAGCATATCAGTATTTTGCACACAGGCAGAAAGGAACAATCAGAAGCAGCAAAGGAACTGTAGGAAGGCTTTGTGAAATGGGCTTATCCCAACGAGGTGCTGTTCACCTTTAGAATATGGAAACAGCTGCAAGAGCGCGTTCCCAAAGTCAAGAACTACAAGGCAGAATGTCAAGTAAGCAAGTGCCCAGCCTTCTGACAGCCCCATGCTGTCAGCCACCTAACAGCTGTCCCTGCAGTGAGAACACAGGGCTCAGCCTAAGAAGTTCCCAGGAGAAACGTATGCACAAACAGAACAGTACAGCACTGACCCTTTAGCTTACAAAGAGCTTCCCTGCCTTCCTGCATTGCATTCAGCATAAAACATCATCATACTTCGTGGAACAAGGCCTTGCTGACAAAGCACTAGGAACAGCTGGTATCCACAGATAGAACTGCTATCCATTTGACCTATTACCCCATTTGTAGATTATTCATCAACAAAACTACTACTGGCCCACCCAGAACTGGCTCTCTGTTCTTCAGCTTCCCAATACTTGCCCTGCTCCTCAGAGGGAAATGGTTCAGGAGAATCATTTGTCCACGCACAGAACATTTACCTGCCAGACACACGAAGCACTCAGAGGTGCTGGACAAAGAAGCAAGGATTGGAAATACTATGAAAGAAGAAATGTTTCATGCTTAAATCTCACCCAGGGCAAGTTCTTTCTCCTGTTAGTAGCCTCTACTGCTCGGAACAGCTTCCAGTCGGTCAGTGTGACAGGCAAGGTCGTGTCCTTCACAATTTTCCCTTGCAAACTTGTCAGGGAAGGCTTTAGCTCAAAAGTTTTGCGACTGAGGAAGGAAGGTTTTGGAGGAAGCTAGAAAATAGAATCAGAAGGGATGGCTAAGCATGGGATACAGCTTTGGTCCAAGTTCAGAGGTAAAAAAGTCAGATTATGATTGATAAATTTCCTGCAACTTCCTGCTCTCCAAAGCTTTCTCTCCCACCCCCATCCTGCACATTCAAGTATCTCATCTAAGCACTCCTGATTCTATTCTTTTGTTCCTTAGTAGTTTTATGAACTGTCACTGCCATGGCTGTTTATTATCATTTATATACATAACAAGCAATAAAAATAAAAGGAAAAACAGTGACATAGCGCTGACAAACTAGGGTAGAGGAGGAACACAAAACAGGGCCCTTGTAAAGACGACTCTTCATAAACACATGATGGTTTAATCCCCTCACCCTACCTTTGGAGCTCTACTAGGGCTTTGGGAAGATGGTAATTTCCAAACAGATGGGACCTTCCATAGGGGTAAAGGCAGCACTCTGATATCTTCATAGGGGTTCTCTTTTGCAGGACCTGGAAGAAGCATTGAATGGGGGATTTACAGAAGAAGCTAAAGTTCTGAATTCTTGCAAGGGAAAAAAGCAAGGAAAGTCTGTGGTCTTTGCGGTTGTCTGCGAAGGTTGAATGGAGTCTGAAGAGACACCTTTTTAAGCATGGATTAGGCTTCTACCACCTATAGGTCCACCTAATTCATTACCATAAAATTGGCAAGCAACACGGACTCAGAAAAGTAGAACATTTCTACCCACTGTGGAGAAAGTAGCTCAACTGCAAAGCAGTTAGTTTTGTCAGTACCCACACAATCTCACTGTGGTACTCAAGCAGGGGATGTGAAGAGCTAATAAAGAAATCAGTTTAGCACAAGTCAATTCTAGCAGCCTCCCATGACATCTGAAACCAGATGCAGACAGTTATCCTGCACAGTTATTCATAAACAGATAATTATTAACACCAATGAGGAACTCAGATGGGGAAGATCATAAAAGTCACAGAGCTGGATGGGTCCTCAGTGCCCTCATCTTCATTTCTCCCTCCCCAGCAGTTTAGCTACCCCTAAACAACGTGAGTGAATCCCCAAGAAGCACAGGCACATACAGATAATGTCCTCATAGATGTTGTCTTCTGACTGTGTGTAGATGAGCCTGGGTCCTGCAGTGCCATCTGTTTCTTCTTGAAGTTTATGGGCCCTGGTGGCAGACACCCACTTGCGGAAGCCCTGAATGTCCTCAAACTCAAAGGATTTCCTAGAGGAAAACCAGCATAACATCATCTAAAGACAACATCATGTACAAAGACCACTGAGTTGTAGTATCCAGTTCACACAGACTCTGATCCCCCTTGGGGCTATCACGTACATGGATGCTCCACTTTGGACTCTGATTGCCAATCAAGTCCTGCTCACTTACCCTGGAAGGTTTTTAAATTTAAAAAATGGAGTTTGAGGCTCCATGGCTAAGCACACCACAAGCAGGTAAGGTAAACCCCATCCCATCCTGTCACAGCTTTTGCAGACTTAGTACTTGCAGCAGTACTCTGAATTAAGTACTTTTCTACAGGACCTCTCCTCTACTGTTCTTGCTAAAGGAACCTTTGGGAGTTGGCGTTTTCATATATTTGGCCTCCAACCCAAAATAATGACATAGAGGTCACAAAGGAGATGACTGGGATTTAACCCATCATCACAAAACTTACGGGGTTTGCTGCACACCTTGCCACTGTGAAAAAAGGATTTAGGAGTCCTGGTCACATCTCCATTCGTAGTGCTTACACTCATTTCTAGCACAGCTGCCCTAAACAGCTGCTAGAGGGGCACCCACAACTGACAGCCTCCAACTTGAAGACAATAAATAACAATTCTCCAGCAGAACAATCTTTCACTCAGAGGAAAATCTGAACATTTAGCAGCAATACTGCCACAAAAGAAGGCCACTCTGTAATCTACAAGTTGCAACTGAGAACAAGCTCTCCCTGGGGTCAGCATATTGTCACTCATGTTTCAAAGTGTGGGATTGATAAATGTTGGGACTTTGAGCATTTAAAAGATTATCAGCAGCAAAAGCAATGTGTACAGAATGTTAGAAAGGTGGTACTTTCATCCAGAAATATTGTCTCCTCATCAACAGTACTGATCATCATCTCCACAAGGATATCATGGCAAGCAAGCTGTTTAAACCCATGCAGAATCTGATTTAATGGAACGAGTTTCATAGATGACAGATGAATCAACATACCTCTGGACTCTTCCTCGGATCTTCCTGCTGACCGTTCTCTTCTCAAGATTGTTAGAAAACGAAACCAGATCTCCTCCGTGTTTCTTTTCCAGGGGAGATTCCTTGGTAGCACTGGCATCACTGCAGCTGCTGGCACAGTTTTCTGCAAGGTAGCGGAAAGTCCTACGGGGTTTGGGTGGTGGGACTGCAGCCAACTTCTCCTCTTGCTCCACAGCCTCCAAGTAAGAGTTTTTCACATTCCTCTCTGCGCCGCAGAACAATTCCACTCCTTTGGCTTTCCATTCTCTTTCTGTGAAGCCACAGTTCCCCCACTTCTTCTGAAGGTCCACAGGAACTGGCAGGGCTGTGCTAGGATCTACTTTCCTCCACAGCCCTTGCAAAGTGTAGAAGTTGCCTGGAGGCAGTGCCTCCCCCGGGTCTGGGAAACCTGCCTGCCATTTTCCATTCTCCTTGGCTTGGGAAGCATGGCTGCACGCACAGGACTTGAGGTCACCACAGTCAGCAGTTTGCAAGCAACTCCTTGTATTTTCCCTGAAGTCCAAACCCAAGTTCTTTGGATCTTTAGACCCAGCCTTTCTGCCCTTCTCTATATCTTCAAGCTTCACTTTGGACAGAACATCGCAGCCTGGATCATATTTTACTCCAAAATCATTCAGCTGCTGTTTCTCCTTGCTGGAGCAGCCTTGTGTTCTCCCTTCCCACTGGGAGATCTTCTGTTTGATGTTGCGGCAGTGGCTCCGAGAGAGGGTCTGCACAGCAGAGCGGGAGAAGCTACTGTCACCTGTCTCTGTTGGGTGCATGGCAAGTGCCAAGGTGCTTACAAACACCCCATCTCCAGTTGTGCCCAGTTTCACCTGTGTCTCGCATGCATCAAGTTGGCATGAGTCTCCAAAGCATCCAGGGGCATCCAAGAGCCGCTGGGTCCTGCAAGAACTGCCTCCTTGTGCAACCTGAGGACAGAAAAAGAGAAAAACATCAGCTGCACTCCAACCATACACAACACCAGGAGTTCCCAGCTGTACCTTGGCAACTGCTGAAGAACATTCCTCCCCAAACCACACATTCAAGACTGCCTTTCTCAGCGCACTCTCCACAAAACTTGTTGCTGCTGAATATACCTGGGAAGGCTAACAAAAGGAACTAGAGGTCTCACTGGGTTAAAAACCAGATAAAACACTGCAACAAGAATAAAATGCTGCCAGGGATCCCCAAGGCCCAAACTCAAGGAAATTATTTGGTGGCACAGGAACACAGCACCACGTCCTGTCTGCAGCAGAACTCCCAGCCAGCTCCTCTGCAGTGTACTTGTACTGATGCAGGCCAGACAGGAGTGTTCTGTTTCTCTGATGCTCTGCACTGCTCAAAGCACCTCAGGCAGCCCATAGTCAACCGCTGCAGCAGCACATCTCCACTGGAGCTCTCTATATTGCAAGATACAAGACACCATGCCAGCTCTATTGACAGAGAACCACATCTACCTCTCCAGAGTCAGCAACAGCAGCATGGCTGCTGCTTCACACAGGCAGATTTGCATGGCTGTGTTGACTGGAGAAGAGCTCAACAGCACAAGTGAAAACTTGTTTGATGTTCTGCGTGTCAACACCTGATCTAACTTTGCCAGCAGGGAAACTGGAGGGCAGTGGCTGGCAGTCAGGGGAATTTTTAGGAAGACAAACAATAGGAGTCAAAAAGCAGAGAAAACTGGTGAATTGGGAAAAAGAGACCTGTTTAGATCAGCAGAGAAGGAACACCAAAGAAATGACATGATTTCTCCAGCAGATAGTACTGCAGCAAGAAAACCAAGTGAAACCGCCACCTTACCACCAGGGAGAAGTGGGTTTGCTGCAGAGATCCAGCCAACAAATCTGTCACACACAGCTCCAAGCCTCAGCATGCTGCTGGCCTTCCACACTTTGCACCAAAGCAGTGTTGCTTGCTGTGGCAAAAAAAGTCACTGCTGCCTGTCTTCAGAGAGAACAATATAGGTTCCTGAAGACAAGTATTTTTTATCATATCGTCCCAGACAGTTGCGAATAATCCTCCCAATTATCACTGAGAGAGTTTTAAACTAGAAGAGGGGAGGTTTAGGTTAGATGTGAGGAGGAAATTCTTAACTCAGAGGGTGGTGAGACCCTGCCACAGTCTGGCCAGAGAAGCTGTAGGTGCCCTGTACCTGGAGGAGCTCAAGGCCAGGCTGGATGAGGCCCTGGGCAGCACAAGCTGGTGGAAGGGAACCAGCCCGCAATGAAGTGGGGCTTGGGGGCTCTGGGATCCCTTCCAACTCAACCATTCTGTGGTTCTATGATTAATGAATGGGCTAAATTTAGACTATACGAGTGAGCAACTGAGTTGAAGATACATGCTGCACCATCAGCTCTCCGTCCCCTATCAGCACTGCCGTATCCTCAGTGCGCTCATACCGGCACCCCTCCTGACCACCACCCTGCCCTGTTTCCAAAGCAGTGCAGGCAAGCTGCTCCTGTGCACACAGCCCTGCCAACTGCAAACAGCACAGCACAGCACACACTCCCTCCCCACCAGCAGCAAGGAGCAGGCAGGGGACAAGCAAACTAATGGGGGCTGTCGATCCCATCACACGGGAGCAGGAAAAGAACAGAACAAATCTAAGAATTACACACAACTGTTAATAAAACGGAAACCACACCTACAGTCCCATCATTCCCGATTCCTTTGGCCGGGGTACTGCTGTGCTACCACACCCCACGGTGAGACCCTAGGCCAGGCTGCTCCTCTGCTGCTCACAGGCAGCCCCAGGCCTTTGCCCTCTCCTATAAATAGGGCATTGTTTCTAAAACATCCTGAGCCAGAGGAGATCCATCCTTCCTCAATCCCTGTCTGCACAGCTCTGATTAGCAGACAGCAAAGCAACTTTCCTCTTCCCTGTGTCATCGGAACTATGAGAAAAACAGTGCTCTGGGCTGCTCCCGAGGACCTAAAGCACAGGCTAGCCAGCATGCATGGGCTTCAATGAGAAAAGCCAAACTAGAAGAGATGGGAACAGAGCCACGTTGTTCTGAGTGCAGCAGCAAAGGTCTACCCAAGGTACGTCTCTGATCTTTGCATTATCACATACAGGTAGAAACACATGACTCCTGGCTCATCTTAAATGAAGGCAATAGAACACAAATTCAAATCACCTCACGCTCTCCTGCTAAGTGCTGCTCCTCCAGCCACAGTGCTGAACTGCCTTCCCAAATAACCCATCCTCCAAGGAGAAGAATGCAGCTCTTCACCTGCACAGGCTTGCCAGGCAGCTGGCTGCTATCAGCATACAGGCATTCAATCTAAATTCATTACATGAGCCAAGGCCAGAAGTAAAAGCTGATATTAAGCGAAGGAAGAGGAGTCTGGAGTGGTCTGACCCATGCCTGACAGCCCCAGACACAGCCTGAGACAGGCCACCACGTAGCTCAGAGAGACACACAACAGGCAGAGCTCACCTGAGTCAGGCAGCAGCACTCGGACATCAGGGACCACCCCACCATTCTTTTCACACATTAACCTGACTTTGACTGCTTCTGTCTCCATGCCTCCTTCCAAACACCTTCAGCAGCACCAATACGCTTTCCAGTACTTCCACAAAAGCCAAATCTATCATCCCTACAGCATTAGTACTTACAGCTGCACAATGGAGCCAAAAATACTGAATTAATTCACTGAAAGTAACAGCCACAAGCAAAGTATGGCAGAAACAGCACACATCTCTCCCCACAAGAGAGACAGCATAGAACTAAGAGGGACAAAACAGGTTTATCCAAAACAGACAAACGAGGCACATTCACAACACGACAGGCAGCCCTTAGTCCCCTTCGAATTATGAAAGGCAGAGAGCATTCTAAGCATTTTCTATACAGTTTCAAGGCAGCTCAGTTTCCTGAAAACACAAACCGAAGGAAAGAACTGTTCAAGAATGAAGCACCCTTCAGAGCTGAGATCAAGCCCACCTGCTGTGGGTCCCTACAACACCCCTCAACAAATCATGCTGGCAGCTAAACAGCTGGACAAAGACACCAGCACAGCACCTTACCTTATCCTGCTGTACAACAGGCATGAGAACAAGCAAATCAATGATCTGGCAAGCCCATGCAGTTCTGAAGCAATCTTTTGCTCCTTTTACGAGCCACGTGGTTCTAAGACACCTAAGAAATGACAGAACTCCTTGCCATTAAGCCTCCTGTGTCGGTAGCCCAATACAAGGCAGTTTCTGGTCTTGGGAAGGCTAGGGAAGCTGTCCTGGAAGGATGAGGGGACAGCCAGTGCAGCAGGAAGGACTTCCAGAGCTTTCAGCTACTCTCATTCTGTTCAGCTCCACAACAGACCTGAACCTTTTCTGAACAAAAATGTGTCATTCAGATGGCTGAAAGACATGGGCAGTACCAAGCAAGCAGATTTTATATCAAAACAAGTAATGCTTCAGGAATGTGGTGTGCTTAGTCATTTCCATCCAAAGCAACTCTGATGATTAACTCATTCAAAGCTTCTGCTTCACGATGTGGAACGGAGTCCCATCTGACCCGATACCTGGCTATAAAACCGATGGCAAAAGTATATGGCAAAAGGTTAAGCCTGACTTCGTGGGTCCTGCAAGTTTTGTAGGGACAAGGAAGATTTGACTCTTTCCGAAGGGATGAAATTCTACTTCCTGAGCTCCTCAGACACGCTCTGCACTTGCCTTTCCCCTGAGCAAACCAGAACCCGCAGCCACAGACACGTTTTTTTGGGACAGCTTACCAGGAGTCTTTCAGGGTCTGTTTCGTTGCCCACCTCACCCCCCCCCCGGCAGTTTTTATTGTCTGCGTGCTCAGACAGCGGGCAATTCCCCGCGGGCCCGAGGGGACAGGACTGAAGTGTGATGGGGAGAAACACCGCGATCCTGGACAAACCGCTGTGTGAGGCCTTTCCCTCACCCCCACGACCCCGCACCCCCTCCGTCCCCGCAAGGACAGCGCACGGCATCGCTCGGCAGCTGCTCTCCTCCATACGCCGATGTCCGCGCCCGCCCTTCGGCCGCCGGGACGGGCAGCACCGAGCGGGCACGGCCGTAAGCGGGGCTCCTGCGGGCCGCCTCGCCGCGGCTGTCAGCGGTCCTGAGCGCAACGAAGGAGCACGAATACCTAACGCTCCTGAAGAACCGCTCCGCTAGCGAAGAGTTACGGAGACTTTATGAGGGGCAGAAGTAAAACGCGCCCGGCGACTCGTGGGGCAGCGCGGTGCTGCGGCGGACATCGCCTCCTCCCGGGGTTCGTTCGCTCGTCCCCACCCCCCGCAGCCAGCGCTGCGGACCCTCCAGGACCCGAAGGTCGCGGCTCGGGGCGCGCCGAGCTCCGCAGCACCGCGCACTGCGGCGGAGAGCAGCAGCACGACGTTCGCGGAGCTGGTTCTCTCCCGTGGCAGCGCCTCCCGTGTCGATCCGAGCCGGGCAGCCCGCGACCTCGCACGAAGCCCGACCCTCACCCCAGCTCCGCACGGGAGCCCCGTCCGCCGCCCAGCCGCCCCCACCCCCCCGCGGCGCTCCCTCCGCCGCTACCCGCTCTCACCCCCGCCCGGCCCCGCTCACGGGGCGCTCCCGGCGCACGCTCAGCTCCCGCCCTCCGTGCCGCACGGCCGGCCCTCCCCTCCTCTCTCCTCCCTCCCCGCTTCTCTCTTCCC
The DNA here is from genome assembly GCF_987193195.1 of Phasianus colchicus. Lineage (NCBI taxonomy): Eukaryota > Metazoa > Chordata > Aves > Galliformes > Phasianidae > Phasianus > Phasianus colchicus. The sequence continues at coordinate 2,294,363 of NC_143460.1, read as the reverse complement.
CGCCCCTCCCCGCCCCGCAGGCGCACCGAGCTGCTCAGAGATGCGGTTTTACTGCCCACGGCCGCCGCTCAGCATCCCGAGCCCGCACCCCCGGGCACGGTTGAGTCCCGCTGCTGTCCGCGGTAGCCGAGCACGGCGGCAGGCTTAGCCGCGCCCAGGAGTCCGCCCGTACAGCTCGCTACTCGGCTTTCAGGCCCTCCGCGATGAGGTTGAGCTCGTAACACCACGTCTCGTAGCGATACGCCATGCGGATCTGAGCCACGTTGGTCTTCCGGACGTCGTTTCCATGGGGCCCCTCCTCCTGGTAGTTCTCACCCAGGAACTTGGCTTTCTCCTGCCACGTACAAGCACAAGGGTACGGGTTCTCACGGGCCCCTGCCGGCAGCGCCGGACGGATGCAGGAGCTGCGGTGCAGAGAGATGCCCACGGCCCTGCTGGAGCTGCTGGCCCGCTCTGCTACCCGGCCCTCCCCGGGCACCCACCTCGTGGGACAGGCCACACTGCAGCACGCTGTTCCTGGCAATCTCACACATGTCACAGGTGCTGAGTTTGAAGACCTGGGCGGCGATGGCATACTCCTCCATCAGGGGCTCCTGTAGCCAAAGGTTGCATTAGAAGCCGGGCAGCTTCTGCCTGCGTAGCCCACGTGGCTGCCCCATAAACGTGCTGTCCCCAGCACTCCCCACCCTCTGCTGGCTCCCGTGACAAACGAGGCCCACACAGCACCTTGGTGTAATGAAACTGCATGGGGTCATCTGTAGAAAGGGACACCATAAGGCCCTTCTGGTGGAAGTCAAGCAGCGGATTCTTCGCGTACTCCAGGAAGAGGCTGTTGTTGCTGAGGGGGGACATAGCGATGGGAATTTGGGCAAGGAAGTACAGATACTGCAGCACTGGGCTCTGCAATGGAGAGAAGAATTGTCAGATATAGGGATAAAGCTGCTGTGACCTCCACCTCTTCAAGCTCACAACTCAGATCAACCCAGTTCCACAGCCAGGAAGCCTGATGCACAGCACTCATAAGGGCCAAAGTTGTTAGGCAAGCTAAGAGTTCTCCAAGGCCCACCTGGAGCTTGAGAGACCAAGCGAGTTGAGGTCTGAAGTCATCCAGACTTCAACTCCAGTGAGACATATTTATGAAAACGATAGGTCTGTGATGTTAAACCCTTTGGAAGTATGAATATGTTTCCCAACTGCAGCCACAAACATGCCTGGGAAAACCCAGGGAATCACATATTATGTGCTAGAAGCCAGGCTGTCTGTGTAAGGCTAAGGCAGAGGCATGATGATCTATCAGCTACAGCAGAGGTCAGCTGTGAGCATGCTCTCCTTCTCTGCCACTTCACTGCTCCGTGGCAGACTACTCCACTCACCTTCTTGAGGTTGAGACCATGGGAGATGTTATCTGCTGTCATGAAGGCTGCAAGCAGGTGTGTGATGGCCCCAGCTTCCCCACAGTGTGGACGGAAGAGGAACGTGTTCATACCACGCTGCCTAAACACACAGAAGGAGGACTCAGAGCAGGTAAGCAGTAGGGTTATATGGCACATCTGCAAGATTCCCCTACTTCAGATCCAGTTCAGCCCCTACCAGTGTGTCCCCAAGAAGCCAGCTTGCCCTAACTTGTACTCTTTCCTCCCCTCCATATACAATAGATGCATCTCTGCACTCTTAAAGCTTTCACCCCGTTTGATCACACTTCCTATTGATGAATGTTGGGAAATCGGACTGGGTCAAGAAGGTCCAAACTACACCAGTTGCAGAGCAAGAAGAGCCCCTGCTGACTTCTGCCAGCCCATCAGCTGTGTCCTTTAGCAGATCTGGGACCTCACCTGCGCAGGTTGTTAAGCACCAGGATGTTGGCATACATGTAGTATACATAGTAGGTATAGGATGGGTTCTTTGCAGAAGTCCAGTGCTCTGGCTTTGGACTTTTAGTGGAGAACATGTGTCCGCTGTGCTTGGATTCATCATCCACGCTGTCAAAGCCAGTGATCTGTTTGGCAAAATAACAAAAGAAGCTGCATCTCAAAGCTCCTCACATCATCATGCCCAGGTAGGCTGCCTCACTTTGCCCCACTGCAGCTTACCATACCTTGGCTGTAGCCCACACACCTGCCCTACCCAGGAGCAGTCAGGAGCAAGATTGTAGACCTACCTCCCCATTAACCCCCTGGCTCTATCAATGGATTGAAAGAAAGCTTATACCAAACCACTTATCCAGGAATTAAGGAGACAGCATTTCTAACAGTCCCACAGCAGCCCAGCTCAGGGTGACTGGCTCCTCCCTTTCAGCACTTCTGGACTCACATCCTTTCCCAGAAAATGGCAGAATAGCCACAATCCCACTGATGATATTTTCTGTGCCAGAGCTGATGTTCTATTTCTCGTGCACAAACAGGAACATCCAGGGCTCACCAGACCCTGACAGCACCATGAAGTGACACTCACGTGACGTAGAAAGACACTCAGCTCTTTGTGGGCTTGAGGATTGACAGTTGCCTCAAACACAGGAACAAAGATATTTTCCAACATCTTCCCAAAGTGTGGGAGGAAATTCCGAGATCTGAACACATCACTGCAGACAGACACAAAGATTAATCACTATCAGAGGAGCGTGGCTCACTGTTCCCATAATTCCTTCTGGGCTAAGAATAAGGTACGGTGTACTATAAGGCACAGTGCTCTGCACAGCACATACTAAATCCTGGGTACTTGGATCATCCACTTCATATTGGGGGAGTAGACCCGGTGTCTGTTGAACCAGTTGGCCAGCTTGGGCCACTCCTCAGCTGATCGCCCATAGATTGAGAGGCGAGGCTCTGCATGCTGGTACTTGGCATCCTCCAGATCAGAGCCAACCTCCTAGGAACCGAGAAAACATACAGTACACAAGCATCCTCAATCCTAAGTGCAGCAGCCCCACGGCTTTCTCCTCCCCTGTATTCATACCTTGATGATGGTAGCAAAGTATTCACCATTGATGGTGTTTTCTGTCTTCAGGTAGAGGTCCCGCAGTTCACTGGCACCCACGGGGTTGTACTTAGCATTGAATTTGTCAAAGCGCTGAAACGTCTGACGCCCCTGGAGTAGAAATGACAAGGGGCAAATCCTGTAAACACATGCTGAGTGCAGGCATACCAGCTGGGCAGGGACTGATCCACAGAAGCCAGAATGGGAAAATCAGGAGCTGCCATGCCCCACCATGAATGCTAACATGCAGAGTGTGTGCCCTGCTACTTACAGCATGGACATCCAGGGAGTCCACTGTCAAGTCATATGGGTGCAGATTGAGCTTCTGAAAAAGTTGTTTCAGAGTGAGCTTTTCACCTTTGGCATCGTAAACAACGCGGTCAGCATCCACACGATACGACTTCTTGATGAAACGCAGAAGGTGCTTCTGGTTCATGCAGGCTGCAGCATGGATGTGTGTATCCACCTGAGAAGGCAAAGCAACAGCTCTCCAGCTTCAAGATGGGGCTGCTCGGGTAACACCATGTATCCCTTAGCTGAACCCAAGTTGTGTCCAGGCATACCAGCTGGGCAGGGACTGATCAGACAGAAGCCAGAATGGGAAAGTCAGGAGCTGCCATGCCCCACCATGAATGCTGACATGCACAGTGTGTGCCCTGCCCATTAGACCCTGACCCTCATATCCACCTTTCTCAGGGAGAAGCAGTTACCAAGAGAGCTCAGCTGCAGGGCTGTGAGCCTTGCCATTTACCTTACGGCAATTGTAGAAATCCCGATGAGGGTTGTTCTTCAGCTCTTTCATCTCCTCCATCTCATTTAGCATTTCGTGCACTTGGAACTTGTATGAGAGGAACTTCAGGCGTCGATGACTGTAGGTCTTACTGGAAAAAGAAAAGGGAAGAAGAATGTCTGGACACAGAGAGTCAAATGCATGGGGGTTGAGCTTTCACCCAAAGTGGAGGAGCTCACACTGCCTTGTCCTGCCTCCCCATGGTGCTGCTTCTGGCTGTGTCACAGGACGGCCTTGCCAGGTAGGAGGATACCCACAGGAGATGTCTTCAACCCCTCAACACTGACTTTGCTCAAGACCCCCAGCCGAGATGGCTGAGAAGGACCAAGGACACTTAAGTAGCCAGCAGGCTGTTGGTCTGGCAAGGTGGGATTCTGAGGCTATCCCTCAACCCTGCCCCTCCAAGCCCCCCTACCAAAAGGGTACAGAGCTGGCAGAATTTTCCCATTTGGGTTTCTGGCTGCTGTGAGCAGGTCCCTCCCTCCTTTCAGGATGAAGAAGGGGCAACCATGGCTCTGCCCTGGTCCTCCCTTTGCCTGCTGAGGCAGTACCAGTTTGATTGCCCTCAGCAGTGCTAGGCTGAGCACTTACACAGGCCCCTGTGCAATCAGGGCCAAGAGGAAATTCATGTCATCAACAAAATGCTTGAGGTCAGGGTAAGGCAGGTCCTTTGGCTCATTTCTTCCAGCTGCTGCCTTGTCACTATAGATGTAAACGATCCCATCCTTCATCTGGACATGGTATCCCAGGTCCTCGGGGAGATTCCCAGTTTCAAAGGGATCCTGTCCATCCTTCACTGGTGGGGTGAACACTGCACCAAAGGGAGAATACTATGGGGCTGTGGCTGTCTGCCAAAACCCCACAAGCCTGCCACACTCCTCCACTCCCAGCAGAGGACAGGCACAGCCCGAGCACCAACAGTGAAGAGTCCCAGGCAGGCAATCTCCCCATGGAGTGCTGTGTAACTCTTTTCTGACACCTTGCCATCGCAATTTGAAGCAAGGGACCAAAACTCTGCAGGTGCTTAAACGTACCTGGGCCAGCATCACTTGCCCTCCAGACTTCACCTTCAATAGCACGCAGGTACTGTGATGGGGTCCTGGGAAACCTCTGCAATGACTTCTGCATGTATTTCTCCCGGATGCACAAGGCACGGTACAGGCCTTTGCAGACAACTTCAAAATCTTCCACTGTCACCTGCAAGAGAGCTGCTGTTGATGTAACCACACAACTGGAACATAGTTTCTTGAGAGAGACTGTGGTGCATCAAGTCATAAATGCTGCAGGTGTGTTTACAGCAAGATACATATTTGATCATCCTCTCCCTTCCACTGTTCTGCCTGAGCAGGACAAAGAAGAGATGATGGGCAAAGTCCCAGACATGGCAAAGGGAGGCTCTTTATGCTACAACAAACAAAATTTAGCTGCCACCCCCTTACATTCCTCGCCTCATGCTGTAGCTGGAACCAAAATGGAACCTAGAGCTGGGCAGAAGACTGGATACTATTTCTGGAGCCCAGGCTGAAACTGAGCAACATACACCAACCCAGTGTGTCAAGAATTTGATTTACTGCACAGACAAGTGTTCTGGGCAGCACAGATTGGCCAGACTGGGGCAGCATGACAGAATATCTCGCATCAGTTGCAGCTAAGCACAGTCATGGCAGAAGGAATGTGCCTGCTGCATGCTGGTCGGAATTTCAGTTTCCCCTAATTGCTCCTCTGCTATAAAACCCCAGGTTGAGCAATCTGACATCAGATCTGCCAGCAGTATCTCACAGACTGCACAAATACAGCAGGAGGCTGTGGAAGAAAGGAGGAGAAAGAGGAATTTGTTCAGGATGTGCTAGCGGTGCTGTCCAACCCCTTCTAGATGACTGATTAGGGTTTGGACATCCAGAGGTCCCCTTGCAACCTCAATCATTGCGTGCACAGGTCTCGGGCAGACACAGCTGTGTGCAGCAGAATGAGCATTGCCTTCCCCTTCCATGTACAGAGAATCCCATGGGAAGTACACAGCACTCCCTGAGACTCCTGTTAAGGCATTCAGCTCAGGGTCCTGCAGGGGATACAGCAGGAACATCATCAGATGCTGGTAAGAGATATGTAGAGCTGGAAAGCACAAACTGCCCCATGCATCTTGCATGGACTTCTGTGACAGTGGGCACTCGTGAGGGACAAGGAAGGACTAGATGAGGAGGCAGTCAGCATAGGGAAGTGGAATGGCCATGAAATACCTACCCCTGAGGCATAATCCCCTGTGATCTGTACCCTCTGGAAGTCAGGCACCGATTGGTACTGGGGGGAGGTAGAGATGACCTCATCAATAGTGGACAATCCGGTCTTCTGAGCCAAAGGGACTGCCAGTGCAATTGTCTTCAGGCTGAGTATGCGTTTCCTCCTGCCAGGAAGGAAAGCCTCAGGCAAGCAGCCCAATTCCTTGGCTGCACACAGGGCAGGGGCATTTACCAGCCACCTTCCAGCTGTGTGCAACATCAGTAATCATTCTGCTGCTTTCTGAGCACCTTAAATGAACACTGCCAAGAGTAGAGGGTGCAGCACATGAAAGTAGCCGTGGACTTTCAGGCACTACCCCTGGAAATCTCCCCTTTCCTGAGGGGTCCCCAGGTCTCCCTCTCCAAGAGACCTGCAGCCAGTCTCTTTGCAGTGACAGTGCTGAAGCAACAGGACAAAAGGGTTTTTCTGTCCAGCAGTAAAAGAAACGCTTGAAAAGGAAACCCAGAAGCACCTGACAGATGCTGTGGGATTACCAAGGATGTAAGCGGGTTTAGGTGTGCTGAGCTGTTTTTCACAGGCCTTGATTTATGAATCTTTTGCTTCTCTTCCAGCTCTGGCTGGGCACGAGCTGACGCTGCCCTTCCCCTCCTCCCCCAGCACCCTGGTGTTGCTCACCGCTTTTCTGCTGCAGAGGAACTCTCCTGAAGCATCATGTGTGTTCTCATTTCATGGCGTGAAATGGGGCAGATCTCTTCCACATCGAAAGGAGAGATCTCTTGCCTGGTTGCCTCATCTTTTACCTCAGAGGCAAAGACCTTCTCTGCGAAGGAGCGCGTTGCCTCATCTATCTCTGCAAGGACAAAGAGAAGGCTGCAGGGCCAGGTGGGATCCTAATTCCCAGCCACCCTAACAGAAAGGTGCCTCCTGCAGCCAGCTCAGAGCTCAGCTCTCATGTCCTTAAAACACCTCCAGTCTGCCTGGAAGACTCTGAGTGCCCTCCTAACAGAGCTTGTCCCACACACTGCGTGCTGCAGGGGTATCTAAGCATCCCCAGCATAACAGAAAAGGTAAATACAATTTTCAGTGCAAGTAGCACAAAACAGCTCAGAAAGAAGCAAGCTCTTAGGAAGGGAACTTACGAGACAAAGAGGGAGACTGGCAGAGCCCTTACAGCTCTAGGAAGGCCAAGACCCATTTGCTCCACAAGGCATCCAGCCAAGATGAAGACAGGTGGACATGGAGACGGACAAAGCCAGCAGCCAAAACAGTTCCTGCCATCACATTGTAGCTGAATAGCTCCTAGCTAGGAAACCATCCTGTGGCCTAGATTCCTCTCAGCCCATCACAGCCAGCATGCTGCAGAAGTACCAAACAATATGGCTCTCCATGGGCAAAAGGTTGGCTGGAATTCTAGGGAGCAGGAGGAAGAGGGTCATTAAAAGCATTTATGCTGCTAGCAAAGCACCATAAAACAAGACTTCTTTGGAGGACATCTCAAAATGTATGTTTGCCTAGCAGCATATGAACTAATCGAGCAGGTTTCTCTGGCAGTTGGCAGCTCAGCATGAAGCACAGTGAATATCGATGCTGCAGGTCAGCGATGTGGGACCGCACCACTGAGCCTTCCAGGATGTTGTGGTCAGCAGATGAGGACCAAGGCAGGGAGGGCTGACATGCATGACAGAAGCCTGGTAGACCTACAATTGATTTTCAGCACTGAAGCTAGACAACTTCTCATGGGTTCTCATGGGGTTTTACAGGGAAAAAAAAATGAAAAACCAGCAGCAAATCCCTGAGCTTACAGTTCCAAGGTCCTGGCAGCAGGCTAGTTAGGAAACACCACACAGAGGCTTCCTTTCCTTGCTGTTATATGGTAAATCACAGGACAGATTCAAGCACCAGGTCCATTTCTCAGCAGTGCAATGTCACAGGAGCAGCATTTCAGTGGCACAAGTCGCCCGTTGTTATGAAGTTGCTGCATCACCACCAGGCCTCGACACACAATTCCTTGCACATTTCTTACTACTGCCTGGTGTCAGGGATCTGGGCACACCAGGTGTCTCAGCAATAAAGGGTCACTGCTGACACGTGAGGTCTCAGCAAATAAGGACAGGAAGGCAAAGGCAGGAATACCATTCTGTGGGTTTCAGGGTGAATGAAGGATGTGAAGCATTGAAGCTGTTCCCTCATGGATCAAATCCACTAGGAGCATGATTGATTTGGAAAGAGTTATTTTAGGTTAGAGACAAAACCAAATGCAGAATGTTCTCCCTCCTCCACAGAGGAAAATATTCCTCTAAACAGGAGCTTGAGGATGCTAGAACAACATTTAACCAAAAGTAGGTTCCAAGGACCAAAAGGACTGAAACCATTCTGTAAAGCAGTGATGGGCACAACTGGCACTGCTGAGAAATAGCATCTGCTCGAACTGCAAAACACTGCCATGATTGTGTAACTGCTGTGTGCTCCCAGCAATCATGTTCAGGCAGTAACACAGGAGAGCACGTAGGAAAACACCGCCATACTCACGTTTATCTTCTGCTGTTGGAGATGAAACAGAAACAGAATAAAAACAGATGTGGATCATAATCTAAACCTTTTTGCCTTATCGTCATGCCCGTGATTAAAAAGTGATTGTAAAGTACAAGCCTGGGCAGAGCATTGCACTTAAAAAAGAAAATCATAGAATCATAGAATGGCCTGGGTTGAAAAGGCCCACAATGATCATCCAGTTCAACCCCCTGCTGTGTGCAGGTCACCAACCAGCAGCCCAGGCTGCCCAGAGCCACATCCAGCCTGGCCTTGAATGCCTGCAGGGATGGGGCATCCACAGCCTCCTTGGGCAACCTGTTCCAGTGCCTCACCACCCTCTGGGTGAAAAAAGCCCTTCTAACATCAAAGATGTGAGGTCAGTATTCATCTATTCAGCATTCATATAGCTTCAGCAGTACGTGCATAAACAAAGCACATTACAGACACCAGAGGCTCTCACAGAGCTCAGGTTTACCTTGCAGGAAGCTCTAGATTTACCTACACCTATCCCAGAGGAAGAGAGTTTTCTGGAACCTACATCACCTCAATCAATACTAAAAGCACCTACAGGATACTTGGTTATCTAACAGGACCCAGCTGTCCTGAAAGGTCTCCCCCTACACCTGTGTTCAGGAGTAGGAATGAAGAAAAGCATAGAAATAAGTTAAGATGGCAAAACAGCATTCTCCAGCTTGCACAAAAAATAAAATAAAATAAAAATAAAATTCAGTGGCTTAGAGTGCTGAGGCTCCTTCACCATTGTTTGTCTGTCCATGACTCACCATCCTATATGAAGATCAGGATGGACAGCAATTCAATTATATTAAGTTTCTCTCCCAATCTCCTGCCACCTGTTGTCACATCTCCACTTATTTGCTACCAGAATCAGATAGCTGAGACATTACAGCTCCACAGATCTTCACTTCTGGGCTTTCAGGGCAGCACCATCGCTCTGAGGATGCTGCTTATACCCTTGCTGTGTGACCCAGAAAATTCACACTGGGGCTCTCTGGCTTTGCAGTCACCAGCTGCTCACTTTCCAAAATCCAGCCTACATTTGCAGTTCAGATGCTTCCAGTCCTGGCATTTGAACTCCACATATTGATTTGCAAACCAAGTATCCCAGAAATGCCTACTGTTTGACCTTCCGTTTCTTTAGTGGATAAAAAAATACACATCCGAAGGTCAAACTCCCATTGATGTCACAGGTCCAGGCTGTAACACCAGCTTCTCTTACTGGGACATATCTGTGGCAAAACAGGGCACTGCAATTCTAAACGTGCTCTTTTCAGTCCTATTAGGTGCTGAGATTCTCCAGGGTTTGGTAACAGCAGTTGCACCCTCCTGCACTTCCCTGCAAGGCTTGGCTGACCCTACTGTACCCAGCCTGTGCTTCCCACCCCCTGGGCACCGCAGCACCCAACATCTTCTAAGTAAGTGCACCCAGGTTGACTGGAGACTCCTGAAATCCCTTTGGTCCCTTCTGCAACGATTTTATATCAGGATACTGCAGGAAGGATAACAAGTTTTTCCCCCACTATGAGCAGAGCAAGATTTAAACAATACAACTTTTTACTTCACTATCCAAAAATGCCTCCAAGCAGGAAGAAAAATGCTCACGGACCCTCAAGCTGCATCCCTGGACTGCAGAGACAGCACAGCACCAAAACCTCAGAGCCTGTCAGCTAACAAACCTGCCCTGTGCCTCCCCGTCCTGCTGCTTGCCTTCAGACCTACCTGGAATTTTCACTTGTGACATCTTTGCAGTAAGTTTGCAGACCCCAGGTAACACCCAGCTGTAACACAGCACAAGTAGCTGACTGACTGCTCAGCAGCCTAACGCTTATTTTACTGCTTTCCCTTCCCTGTAATTAGACTCTCCCCTCTAAAAGGAGAAGGGAGATGAACGGCAGGACTATTTAAAGTGCTGCCACAAGCACTTGCACTGAAACAGGTGAAACCAGGGCTCAAATTCAACTTTTTTTTTTTTTTTAAATTAGGCTTTCATTTCACATTTCGTCAAGTTTTGGCCACTGTCTGGCCAGACGGTCACATCTCAGGACTCTTACATCTTTATAAAGGGAAAATGTGGAAGTCAGCCTTTTAATAGAGACTAAAACTGATGTCTTCTGTGCTGAACCAATGATTCGGAGGAGCTGCTTAGGGCACATGGCTAACAGGAGCTGTGGGGTAGACAGGTACACATGAGGTGCTCTCACTACTAACCAGGAATTCACAGTAGGTTTTTCCTCAGAAGGGTCTGCATGGAAGAGTGGATTTTACCTGCAGGAGTTGTACAGATGTCCTTACATCTTCCCAGAGGAATGAAATAGGAAGGAAAATAATAAAAATAATAGTAAATAAAGGAAGCACAAGGAGCTGTTAGGTCTGATTTTTTGCTCCTGTGTTGGTCAGAACCTGCTTTTATAAGACTTTATATTGTAGTGAGGTGATTTACATCAGCTGGCAAGCCTGGGTGTCATCTGTTTCTGTATGCAGTGAGCCATAACCAAGGCTTGTCTTGTTTATTCTAGCAGTGATTGGCATTTAGCACAATCCCAGGTGTGATGAGAAACTCCCCTAAAGTACCCAGAGTGACTTGGATTTGAAGAGCAGGACTGGGTTTATGAAGTCCTTCCTAATGACTCGTTTTAAGCAGATCCCTTCCAGCACACAGGCAAATCTTTTAGGATCTCCTCCCTTTTTTTTTTTTTTCCTGGAAAACAGTGCCTGGCTGAAGAAAATTTGTACAGCATGTAAGCCTGAACAGAACAGAAGTATAGAATGGTTTTGATTTGAAACAGGGTCTTCTCCTATTTGTTATGATAAGTGGCATTAAGATCAGGACGAGTAATTAAAGCATTCAGGCTGCATTCTAACAGATTTTCACCGATGATTTAAAAGGTGACTTTGTTCCTAACAGAGAAGGGAGCAGAATAACCTGCAGCCCTGGCCAGGACAGCATTGCTTGGAGGCACACGTGTGTAAGGGCTTCTGAGCTGTGCTTTATAGGAACAGCTCGGGGAGGTGCTGTCCCAGAAGCAGGCTGCTGTAAGTGGAAGAATCACCTGCCTAAGAGGCAGAAGTCATAGATTGTGGTCACAGATGCTGGGATGCTTCGTGGCACCACGAATCAGTGAAGGCAGATGGGCTGAGCCTCTGCCCTGCATTTCAGCTGAGATGATTTCCAGAGCATTCAGAAACTCTGCAAGATTACTAGTTTTGATGTGCATGGCTTCAAGCTGCATTGGATTACAACTAGAAAATCCTCCAGAACTCAGGGAGTTTGAGCCCCACTTGTTAGATATTCCTCAAGAATATCAGTTGGTTTCCATCCCCCGCAAGCAGAGGTGCAACCTGTAGGGCAAAACTGGGATGCTGGAGGTCTTGATCTGTAATATCTCACCTCTTCTGCTTGTCTTCACTTTCATAATTATTCATCTTCTCACCAACCCATCAGTTTGAGAGTCCCCAAACCACACTGTTGTTCAACTGCTCCATTTAAGGCCAGTAAGAGCAAACTCCTGCTTGTTTGCTCTCCCGCGGGGCCCAGACCTGCCCCTAACCTTTCTTGACATGTCAAGGCCTTAGGATTCACATCTGAAACCAAAAATAACCTTTATGGTGCAGAGGTTATCTTCTTCAAGAGGTCTTCTGATCCCTTAGCCATCTAAGTGACAGGGTCAAAGTGTTTGGGTTCATGGTAGAAATATGAGTAAAGGTTGGGTATGTGCTAAAGTTAGAACTACGGCCTCTTTAAGCAGGACGGAAGGCAAGCAGGCCCTCTCCCCAGTTTTCAGCTGGGAAATGAATGCTTCACACAGAGACTTTGTGTGTTCTGAAAGAAACGCGCGCTTCTCTCTGAGCTGCCTTCATTCTGCCTTGGTCTGCTCAAAGCAAGATCGCCAAACATGCCAGGAACTTGGCAGCTCGGGGAACTTGGCAAGATGTGCCTCCCATCTGCCTCGTAAAGCAGATATACCTCAGAGTAAGCTGCCCAAAAAGCCTATGGACAAGCCTTGCTAGAAAGTCATCTACAGTTCCCTGTTAGTACTCCGTCAGGAACTGAACATGGAAACTCACAAGTGCAGCCCTTGCTGTTACACCTGTGACCTGTTAATGGCAGCTTGCATTGAGGAAACCTTCAGAAGGTTCCTCTCATCTCACATTGCTCCTGTTCATCCCCCCACAGATTCCTCCAGGACCACTTAAATCATCCCCTGCTCCAGAATGAAACAATTAATGCGCCCTTCGTCGAGATCTGAACCACTTTCTAGGAACAAATTGCTGCAGATTACAGCTACATGGGAGGGAAAATTTCCCTAATAAGCCCAGAACAGCCTTGCTTCTAAGCATCTGTCTGTGCTGTGATTCTGAATCTCTCCCTTTGGAACAGGCTCTGCAATGCAAGGAGTTTTATACGCAGCACAGAGCAAACTTCTTCACATCGAGACAAGGGGATCTTCCTGGCAATGGGAGGAGTGCCTTCAAAAGGTAAATTTCACACCCAGGCCCTCAGCACGTTATGAGCTTTCACCTTTGCAGGGCAGCCCCTGTTGCCTTACTTTTCCTCAGGCTGCAGCCTCATGCCAGGATGTGCAATGACTTCCCTGAGCACTGCAGCAGGCGATGCTCACAGCCGGCAACGTTCCTCTGTCCTGGTCAGGGAAGGAAGAAGAAAGGAAAACAAAACCCAAACGCACACAAGGTTACGAAGGCCACTCACCTTTATTCATGGAAATAGCAGGTAACCTCCGGGCCGAGGTGGAATTCCTGTGATGCTGAGGATGGTGAGAATGGCTGCAATGCTGAGTGAGAACAGCGGGGGGATCTGCTGCCCAGGAAAAGCAGGTCCTGCAGACTCAAGGCTGAACGTCTGCATTTCACAGCTCTGTGACACACAGGCTGTGCTTCCTGCAGCAGAAGGCAGGATGCCTCCATCCCACCCTGCACATCTCCAGACTCCAACTCCCTTGAACGTGCAAAAATGAGCCATTACAGGCAAAGGGAAGGAAAAGCTGAAGTTCACCAGTATGATTTGTCACCTTTGTTTTGAAATGCTTTACCATAGCTGCAGTGTGGTTTGGGGAGCTCTTCTGTTACTGAAAGTCTACTTTTCAGTTCCTTACACAGAAAACAGATTGGACTTTGGATCCCAGAGGTCTGCCATCATGTTTTAGGAGCAATGTACCTAAAGCACATTTACTGCACGGTTCAGTGCTCCTTGTGCAGAAGAACCCATAGGGCAATACTTCAGAAGAGTGAGATACACAGCTTAAAAACCCAACAGAGGGCACTGGGCACAGAAATAGCTCGATAGCTGATTTCACTCATGGAACACCAAATGAAGTGTGTGCTGAGCTCTCTGTAAGCCAGCTGTGCAATCTTGCTCCAGACCACTGCCATAAAAGAAACAACCAAAGAATTCACAGAGTTTATTCTTTAAAAAAGTTATTTAAGAAGCAAAATAATTTACTTCAATTCAAACCAACAGAGATGCATTTCTGAAAGCAGATAATTATACCAAGTTACAACAAGTTAGCCCTTGGATAAAAAAAAAAAAAGTCCAGATCTCAACAGTTTCCAGCTATCCTGGAGGCTGTATAGGATTTAGGCTTGTGGAGCAATGAAGGACCATACACAGAATTAGAATGTGATTCAAACCTTCATTAATCTCCCTCCCCCCACAGGTCCAAAGTTGCTTGAAATCCAGTTCTTTCTAAATCACTGAAGTGCACTCACAAGACACGTCTACGTAAGCACTACCATCACTATTCAAGCCTTACTGATGACAATAAGAACAAAATCTGAGCAATGTTTGTTTTGTGTTTGTTTGTTTTTAATAAGACCATGGAGTTGGGGCACTCACATTAACAAGCCACAATGCTACACTCAAACAGCTGTTCTCAGTCAGCAGTAACAAATATTTAGTTCAGTTATTTGCACTGGTAGTTTTTTGAACAAGGTTGTTTAGGGTCTGTTCTTCTTAGGATAGCGAGGTTAGATGGGCACGGACACAGAATGGTGCTGCTAAATCTACATAAGAACATTTGGACTAAATCTACAAAATCACCATTATTAGGAGCTGCCTTGTGCAAAGCCATCTGTGCTTATCTTCTAAACAAACCTTCCAAAGCTCGTTGGGGTTTGGTCCTTCTGCATGCAGTTCCCACCAAAGCCGGGGCAGTTTGGCTGACCGTCCACAATCTGCTTGCTTTAAAGGAATAGCTGCATTTTTTTTTTTTAATCTGCCAACCACTTTAGTTATGTCCTGATTACAGAAGCACATCACACTCTGCTTCTTCCTGCCACACACACGTCCAACTCAACGCTGCCAACAGACATTAACCGAGCAAGCTGTAGGAAGAGTGGATCTTCAACTAAAGAAGCTCTAAGAGATCAGAACACCTTGACTGAAAGGGCACATCTGGTAGAACTACTGAGTCGGAGCTGTGCTCAAGCATGGGATGGCTGGGTTTCCTTCTCATCTGGCTGTGCCCTGTCATGGATTGCAGCTCACCAAGAGCTCGCACAGATCCAGGACACAAAACCTTTTCCATGGTCACCAAAACCTCTCTGCTCGGGCTCCTCAAACATCTTCCTTCATCCAAATAGGTGCCACTGCATTACCAGAAAACTCCAGAAAGTGCTTCAGATATTCTGTTTAAAAATACTGCCTCTATAAACCCAAATCCATGAAGAGATGGCTGCTAAGATGGGACTTTTGCCAGCATGCATTATGCAGTGCATTACACTTCAGGTACTGACAGCAACCTTGACAGACTCAAACTACTCACACACAGGCACGTCTGTGCACACGTATGCAACTAGAAACTAAGTACAGCCATTCACTTCATGCTCATGATGGGCACAAAATCTGATCTGACCCCAGAATAACACAGATTGGAGCACCACCTGCGCCAGCAAGCTCTGCAGCATCCTGAAAGTTGATGCAACTTCCTCTCTGGTTCCAAAAATGAAATGCACACCAACCAACCCTCATCAGGGCTCCTTCCTTTTTAAAGCTTTATCCAACCCAAGAGAAATGGAATGCAGCAAAGAGAAAGCAGACAATTGCCAGCTGCTGTATTATAAGGATTCACAACTTTTGAGTTATGGCTAGTATGTTTTCAGAAAGTAGAGCATGCCATACAAAGTAGAGTTACGACAAATCTCCCTTCAAAATGTATTTTTAATTGACATATTTGGCCACTGTTCAAACACCAACGGTGAGATTTCCCACAGCCATAGGGAGCAGCACCCTGAGCTGCTCCTGTCTGCCAGGGAAGCAGCTCCACATTTCCCCAAATCATCCAGAAGCAAAACTGACCCACCATGAACTCACCATTCAAACACAGTGCAAACTCCACACTGACAGCTTTCCAAAACACTGAATGTATGTGACCAGATGTGACTCCCAGCAGCTGTTTCTTTCTGTAATTCCATTAAGTGGACAACAGCACATCACACAGCTCAAGGAGCAAAGTCAGCTCCTGCTGACACACCTCAGAGAATGCTGTCACCAGGAACTCTTCCTGCACCAAACTAAGACAGACAAAAAGAACACAGTAAGAAAAACCCACAGACTGCTTGCTGATCACAGACAGCTCACAGTGATCGTGATTCTGTCCCATTTAACCTGCAGGCAAGAGATTGCCTTCAACCTCGAGTCACAGCTGGTGCTATCCCATAATGCTTCCCACCACTCAGTAGGTCACTGGAAAATGGTGTTTTATGTAAAAATATTGAGTGTTAAGTTCTTATCATTTCCATCATTAAGGATAAAATGAATTCTAAAACACTCATCTGGAGTATCACAGATGAAGTTACACAGATCGATCCTCTGCATCCCAAGAAGAAAATTAAGAGTACAATTAGTGGAGAAAAGAGCATTAAAAGCAATGGTTCATTTTCTCAGTATTTACTTATTTCTGATTTCAGTTTCGGAAATACAGGAACCTGACTGCAACAAACTGAAATGACGCCTCTTGTCACGTCTTGCACTGCTCCAGCAGATTGAACACTCCCTCTGTTGGCTGAAGGCTCATTATTCTCTCACCAGACTAACTGGGGATTCAGCTTTGCTATAGGACACTATCTGACACCACAGAACAGAACCCAGCATTGCTGGCACAAGAACTGAGAAGGCCAAGGTACACCAAGGAACCTGGCAGGTTTTGGTCTCACCTGCACGTCCCAGTCATACAGAGTGGCAGTGCTTTGTTCTAGGAAGAAGTCACACAGCTCACACAGTACTTCAGTCCTACTTTGAGACTCTTACAACAAACCCAGAACTGCTATCAGTGTATCATACAACTCCAGTGCAGACATCACTGAACTCCCTTCCTCATTTTGCAAAGATGCTGCAATTAGAAGTCAGCTCAGTGTTCTGTTAGGGCTCAGTGCCTCCTCCACCTTCAGCCTGTGACAACCATTGACCCAATTACAGTCAACCTAAACTCCCAGGCTCCTCCCCTGATAAGGAAGGAGGCTCTGCAAAAAAATAACTCAGAATAATTTGCAAGTTACAGACAGAGCTGAGGAACAGCTGCCCAAAGTAACCTCCAGTTTCAAAATTCATTATTGGTCCGTAAGAAGTTGTCTATAAATATTGGCAGTTATGTTAAAACGAACAGCTCACTAATTTGGTCCAACCTGAAAGAGATCCAAATGCTGTAGAAAACCAATACAGAATATACACAGTTCCACACACAAAGAGGTGGGTGGATGCATTCTGATGGATCAAGAACAGATGGAGTATACGTTCCTCTCCCTAATTCAAGAGTCTCACAAACACCTGATCGATCTTCCAGACTACAAATTCCCATTTTAGCATCTTGCCATGAAAAGAGATCACCCACACAAAACTTGCCTGCTCAAGACAGTGAGCACCCCAGAAATTCATCCCTGGGGTTTTCCTCAGCCCAAGGGAACAGCTTACAACCTCCAACCTTCTGAGCAAACAGGCACTTAAGTTAGCGAAGATATCTCCTTTTTATTACAGAAAAATAAAGGATCAGTTAATCAGTTAAGTGATACTCCTGGCACAATGCAGATGTTGCAGATACACTGTGTGGGTGCACAGACAGCAGATATCAATCCGATTGGTGACAGAAACCTTGGTAATGGCAAAATTACTTCCGCCACTCCTCTGACAACACCGCAAATCTGAATCCAATGCAAAGGGGTCAAACGCCACTTCTAGCTTTTACTCTGGAGGTAAAGTGTGATCTTTTTCACAGCATTTAGTCTCTGTAATTCACTTTTCTTGTGACTGGTTTTCTTCTTGAACAAACCCAGACAGCACAGCTAGAAAAGAATCCCAGTACACCAAGAGATATGACTGCTCTGTGAGCTGAGCAAGGAGGTAGATACCAGAGATGTTTTCTTCAGATGGAGCACAGAAAAGGATCCTGTGCTAATTAACTGGTACCAAGAGTCTGGTCGCTGGCACCAAAATACTGCAGGGCATCAGCATGAGACACAATACAGTAGCATCGAGACTTGTCCAGCAGCTACATCTGAACCTGGCATCTGGAAGAGAAAGGTATCTCTAATTAGCTTCCTTACTAATTTGTTGTAGGTATGCAGTGCACAGTACAAGTCCTGGACTGGTCTACCTCTTTGTACACTGATAAGTGACATCTTTTAGGCAATCATTGTGAACACTCTCACCTAGCTGAAGCACTTGTAAGTTTCATGACCCACATTACTTTATTTGGTTAATCAGCACATAGTCCATGTTTCTGAGGTTACCAGCTCAAGATAAGCTGTCAGAAAGGTCATCACTCCCCAGCAAATTCTGACTGCAGCACTGTACACACTCCCCTTTCTGGTTCAGGTGTTTCTTGTGCACAATACAGAAACTACACTTTCTTTAAACAGTTAAAAAGGAAAAGAAAAAAAAAAAAGCATTGTTTCCCAAAGGAAGGAGACACCGAGTCGACTGACACAAAAATCCCACCACTATCAGTTCAGTCAAAATCCAGGTTACAGCCAAAAGGTGGCTGTCAAGAATTTCTTAACACCTTTTCCTTAAACTTTGCCATCTACTCACCAAAGGAAAAAGTAAAACAAAAACTGTAGAAGTAATTGATTATTGGATCCAAACCTCTGGGAATCAATAGGTTGTAAAAAACACTAACCTACAGCAGCTAATATTTCAGAGCTGTGCTTATCAACAGCTGAAAGACACACAAAAAAGAAAACTTGAGGAAAAAAGCACAGCTCACCTTATCACATCACAATGCAAGACAACCCCATACAGCCTTGATTCCCATCTTCATTGCTGTTGAGCTTTTTCATCCGGTACTGCCGAATCTCTCTCACCAGTGTGTAAAACGCATCTTCCACACCCTGAATGCAAATGATTCACATGAAGCACTTTCATCCCCAATCTCACGAGATCACCAGGATCCCGTGGCAGATATTTTTTGATATTAAATCAAAAGCAAAAAATTTCAAATTGATTTAGAAGCGTTTATTCCTACAGCTAACGACAAAAAAGAAGCTGGGAAAGAGAGAAACCATCCTTCATTTAATGTACAACCAAGGAACAGAAACATCTCACCTGTCTCGTTTTAGCTGATGTCTCTATGAAGGGAATGCCATAACTTTTTGCTAATTCTTGAGCCTGTTTTGTGTCTACTGTCCTCGTGGGCAAATCACACTTATTCCCAACCAGCACCATTGGCACATCGTCTGAATCTTTCACTCTCTTGATTTGCTCTCTTAAAAATTGAAAAAAAAAAAGAAAGAAACATGAATTATCATCCACAAATAAAAGCTGTTTCATTTCAAACAATAAAAATTTATATATATATATTGAAGCTGGACAGGACAGCAGGGGCTCTGATCTACAGCTGTACTTCTAATAACTCGATTCAGCCTTATCTTGTATTCCACACTGCTTTGTGTGTTCTGGCCCTCCCTCCATATTCCCACACATTCTGTATGTCAGTTGTTAACCCGGACAGCTGCCCCTCTCTCCACTGAGGAATAACATATAGGTGCAGAATAGCTTGAAAAACCTTTCAGAAAGAAGCAGGAGATTAATGTTTTCCTATTATTTAGTCTTTGCTTCGGCTAACAAAAATACACGATGCCTTTTCCAGCCTTTTCTCCTCATAGCAGAGACTCAGACCATACCTGTAAAGGTTAATATCAGCAAATGATTTACTGTTGTTAATGGCAAACACACAAAGGAATCCTTCCCCAGTTCTCATGTACTGATCTCGCATAGCACTGTATTCTTCCTGCCCTGCAGTGTCCAGAATATCTAACAAGCACGTCTCTCCATCAATGACAACCTGCTTTCTGTACGAATCCTGCAGAAAACACAAACAAATTAAAGGTGACTCAGACAAGACGCCGCTCCTTCCCGTGCCTGACTGCGTTCGGGGGGCCGTAATTCAGAGCAACCGTTCTATTCCCACGCATCACGGTGAGGAAATGCCAAACTCTGCGGTCCCTCTGAAATGCACGCAGCACGCGAGCCGTTACCCGAACCCTCCCCAAACTTTCTTTTCTCGCAGCTCCCAGGGCCGCTCCCTGCGGTGACGCCGCTCCCGCATCAGCCCCGGGCTCACCTCGATGGTGGGGTCGTACTCGTCCACGAAGTGGTTCTGGATGAGCTGGATGGTCAACGCGCTCTTCCCGACGCCGCCAGCTCCCACCACCACCAGCTTGTATTCCGTCATCGCCCTCCCAGCGGCCCGACGCGGAGCGCGGAGCCGCCCGCCCCGGCCGGCCCCAGCCCCGCCACCCCGACTGACCGCTCCCGCACCGCGAACGCGGAACACCCTTCTGCAAAGCTTCCGGCTTCCGGTCCCGGCGTGTCGTCATCACACAGCGCCGGAAGCGCACCCGCTTCGTCCGGGCACGTGACCGCAGCAGCTGCCAGCTGAGCGGGGGGAGGGGGGGGGCGGCGCCCAACAAGAGAGACACGGGCGAGGAGAGAGGAGTTGTTCAAAATCAGTAAAACTTTATTCTATTTCCATTCTTTGCCATTAACAGAAAAAATTGGAGAAAGCAATGTTTGTTTTACAAAGATAATGCATCTCCCAGAGAAGAAAACCCTAAATTGAGAATAGAGGTAACATGAAAACAAAACAAAAAAAAAAAACCACAGTACTGCCCTCTATTCAAAGAAAGGAACTCCTGATCTTTTTTGGTAAAGTAATACTTAGACCAATCATTCAGTTTTCTTGCTTGATAAAGTGTGACTGGGGAAAATGGGAAAGGGGATGGGAGGTGGGGAGGGAAGGGGGAGGGAAGCACACAGACATCAACTATTTCACCTTGATGAAAGTTTCAATACAGCTATGGAAAGCCTAAGTATTTATTCTTTTACAGTACACTGGGTGCCGGCTGCAAAGAAAAAAAAAAATGGATTCACTTCAGGCACAATTTCTTTCTTTGTAAATTTAAATCAGTAAAAGAAACTGGGTTTAGAAGCTGCAGTGTTCTAAGCAGCAGCAAACTTGTGCATTGTTTTAAATATATTTAAATTATCACACTGATGGCACGCCTCAGCCTTATGAAATTCTGCACTGCAGGCATTTCAGAACACTACAAAAAAATGTCTACCCCAGAAAGAGACTTTCACTGAGCTCTAACACAACTTCGCTGGCTAAAGGATTCAAAATTAAATGAAATATGAAAACAAAGTAACATCTAGCCATCATCTTAAGTTATCTGAATGCTCATACAGATTTTCTATCAAACTGAACTTAGTCTCCACCCTCCTATGGTCCTCAGAATTTGAGCAGAGTGAGCAGAAGTGAGCTTTCCACATCCACTTTGAAGGAAAGACGTAACGCAACTGAGTACTAAGGCATAGTAAAATACCTTGGCCAAGGTAACAAAAAAAGCATAAGTAAATGTAGTGCAGAATTCCATAAGGTCTACCAGAGTAGAGCTGTCTATAATGTTTACTCACATAGGCAATGTAGATTTGCAGTTACCAGTTGCGTTAAATGCACCATTCAAAACAAGCTTCTAAAATGTGATACTATAAGGCGCCACCTGAAGTTCTCCAGAATGCAACTGTGCATAATTTTAAAATGGTTTCATAAATTTATTTTAAACATAACATGAGAAGGTGTTAAAACTGGTGTAATAGCTTCTTAAAATTTGGAAGGGATGAATAGGGAGATATTCAGTACCCTTCATCAGCCCCCACCACTTTCATCCTTCAGGCATTGGCTTTGTTGATCAGTCTATAACACCAGCTTGACGGATCTTTCTCTCTGCACCAAATCCCTGCAAGGAAAAAACAAATCTTTTAGGTCTGACATCGTGCTTTAAAGCAGGCTTGTTTTGATCCTACTGGGTACAACATCAACACGTGGCTAATTCACCACACTTGGCTGCAGAACCAGAGCAAGTAACAGAACAAGTCATGTGGGCTGCTCTTCTGAAACTAAGCATACATCAGCTCCCCAAACACCTGACTAAAGTAGTATAATCTCACACTGCAGGAGACTGTTATAAGGCAGTTAAATTGACATATTTCAAACACTTTTGACTTTCAACAGTAGAAATAACGTTATCCAAGTTAAACCACAAGCTGGTCATCCTGCAAGCCAGCCCTGTATCTCACACACCTTTGAGTTATCCGGTCCCCTGGGCTGACGAAGAACTGTTAGACGAGGAGCATTGGCATCATCCAGATTAATGTTCTTTAAACGATTAACAAGTCTATCTGGACGTGGAGCAGCAACAGCCTTAGCGCCTTCACTGTAAGAAAGTCAATCACAAAGAATCCTCATGACTTCCCAGGGATGGTGCAAGCTACCAAATACAGTCACTTTCCCCATTAAGGCATCAGCACAGCCTGCTCTGTTTGAAGGCAGACCTTCTGGATGACACTACGTCTGCTTCTAAACCATAACTTCAACTACTTAATGCTGAAACACCAAAACAACAGTCTTAAAAGGAGTATAAAGCTGCTGTAGTTAATATTAATGCATACATGACAGCACTCCCTCCATTTCTGTTCCCTTTAACTGAAAAAGTATAAGTCTTGCAATTTGCCAGTACACAGAAGCACAGTAACATCTCTGAAGACAGTTTTGAGAAAAAAATTAAACACTGCCATAAAACATTAACAAGATACCTTAAAAAAAATACACACTTTAATTAACACAATTTAGAAGTCATTCAAAAGCAAAACGTACCTATCACCCCTAGAAATAGTATCAAAGATGACTAACATCTTTTTATGTATATAGGAGCAAAAGATGCTTACTTGTTTATCAATAGGTGCAGAGCATAAATCACCAGACAGACCAAGAACTACATAAAGAATTCAATCACTTTTATCACTCATTAATTTCTGCATAAGGACTATTTAATTATTTGTCTTTTTTTTTTTAAATCCATTCTTAAGCAAAGCTGGATTCTGCTGCTGCACTGCAGGCCCTACAAGCGCTGGTGCATCTCAAAGGAGAGTCTCTCACTAAAGCCAACCACAATTCAGAGCTCTATTTGTAGGAACAGCTAGCTCAATTTAAAAGCAATACGTGCTCCATTACTGATGTAGTCTGCCAGATTAAACTAGTGATTTGAAATCCTCACCAGACACGCCACACGTTACAGGCACTGCATTTCCCTGTGCGCTGGTTCAGAATTACTGAGAACTCCACTTCATCCCCAGCTTGTAGTTCCACACCATCCTGTACTTCTTTGACATGGAAGAAGAGCTTTTTGCTGTCACCCACTTCATAGTTAATGAAACCAAACTGAAAAACAAAACATGATATAGTTATTTATTTCCCCTTAACCCAAGCAGATACAATTATATAGTCATTATATTACAAATGCAACTTCTACACTGAACACAATACAGTATTTCTACAAGGTTAGCCACTCTCCGTGGGTTTCTAAAGGCACATTTAAACCCTGAAGTCTATAAGCAAGCTCTGAAAACTGCCAAACTCCTTTCTTAAAGCAAGCTGCCAAAGCTTTATTAAACTAAGATATTGTCAATGCTCTAAACTCTACCTTTAAAATTGCCTAACTGAAACAACCTTTTTTCTCTCCTGATTACCAGGGGCAGATTAAAAAGCCAGTTATTTTGATGTACTGCTTTACTCATGCTGTGCCAAATACGGTTCTCATTAGGTATTAGGAAAAGTCTTCACCAGGGCATGATGGTGCACTGGAACAGGCAGTAGTAGTTCACCTTTACTAAAGTCATACTACACAAGCTGGCATAAACCAATACTTGGTTTACATAAGCCTAGTTCTTATTTGTTCAGAGTTTCTGCAATAGTTTGCTTCACAACAGACTTTCCACATTCAGGTGTTAAAGCAGGTCCTGACCTTCTCTATGCCATCTCCAACAGTTTCCAATTAGCAGCATTTGCTCACCTGGTCTTTCACACATTCCACAGTGGCTCTGCGGAACGGTGTGATGTTGACAGCCATTGTCTGCCCATTCTGACCAAGAACACACAGCTGGAACTTTACTGTCTCTCCCTTCTGCAGACAGTCACCTTTGTTTGCCATTCCAACAATTCCAAATGGATAGAATTCTCCTTTCATTTCACCTGGAGAAGAAAAGACACAAGATTAAGCCTTTTTGTTCTTGAGGGCATTTAGAATTTACATCTGGTATTTACTTCTATTGTCAGCTTATTACGGTGAATACAATCCTCATCACCTCTATTAACGTGTAGTTTATTACATTTCTATGCTTCCTGTGTGCCAGCAAAGAGCACTGAC
Organism: Phasianus colchicus; assembly: GCF_987193195.1. Taxonomy (NCBI): domain Eukaryota; kingdom Metazoa; phylum Chordata; class Aves; order Galliformes; family Phasianidae; genus Phasianus; species Phasianus colchicus. The sequence goes on along the minus strand of NC_143460.1, from coordinate 2,270,101 downwards.
AGATTTACCTCTGATGAACAACTGTTTATTAAATTTATTAAAGAAAGCTTGAGGTAAAAGCACCAGGTCTTACCATCCTCCATGACTTCAATCATGCCTTGGTATTCAGTCTGTGTTGGATCTACACTCCGCAAAGGACGAATTACTTTACCAGAGTAAACAGTTGGATCAGCTTCTTCAGTGATACCATTCACTGAAAAGAAAGAGACAGTGCAAGAATCAGGAAGTTCTTGTCATACTTTTTCTTTTAAGAAGGACTGACCAATTCACATTCACCAGGAGACTAGTTTGCACTGCAACACATGTTAATACAGCACATATAGTTCTCTAGAACTGGAACAGCCCTAACTTAGAAACACATGACGATAGCTTTGCTAATCACCACCACTGTTCCACTGCAGAAGTAGAAGGATACTAATTCCTCATGAAATTAGAGGCCATAGAATTTGAAAAAGCACACTGAAAGATCTTGCTTCTCTGTCACTCTATTTCCAGCTCCCTTTCATCATGCAAATTGATTAAGTACACATTTTGCATCCCCAAAATCCTTAATATTCACATCTGCAGTTCCTACTACAATTTTTCTTCTTTAAGAAACAGCAAAACTAGTAGAACTACTAGTGGCAAAATCATCCAAATTGGGTGTTTTCTTCTAACCTTCCAACTAAAGAGTAGAGACAAAGATAAGAAAAAGTTGCTACTGCATACAGTGCTCTTGGTCTGCACTTCCCTTTTAGTGAACACAATAAACAGGCTTCATAAAATTGTGTGATGATATTAGTGCTTAGCAGGCTTGACTACTGACCATCGCATTAAGCATCTTCCTCTTGCTTTAAATTCCAGTTGTCATCAGAACTACCAATTTAACCACCAGCATCTGTCAAGACCCTTTTAAGAAGAAATTAACAGGTACAGCCTTACCTGCATGCGTTTTGTTCACCTTTTCTGCACTAACTTTGTTTCCTTTGCCTTTTGACAAGCTGTATTCAACTGTGTCTCCAAGTTCCAGGCTATCAATATCACCACAGTACTCACTACAGGAAGAGAATTACGTGTAAATTTCTTTTAGTTTCACGACAACAGTAATGCTCATCCAACATTTACATAGGTTGATTTAGAACACATTTAATTGCTTCAGCATCTCACATTTCCAACGAATCCTCATTCAGGAAATTCTTGGCCTGAGATTCAGAGGCATAGATCACAGAGAACACTGACTAACAGAAAAGCCTGAGCCAGCTCAGCAGAGGTCACAAATTGAAGTTCAGACACCAAAGCATGTGAACATGTGAGGCAACAAACACTCATTCCTACAAATGGAACTATCACTCACCTGTAGTGGAAGAAGATCTCCTTATCATGATTGGCTGTTTCAATAAACCCAAAGTTATCTTTCAGGGCTGCCACATATCCCAAAAGTCTCTTGGAACTGTAATTGCGTCCAAGCATTCTGACAGAAACTGCTGTTTGCAGACCAGTTCTCTTCACTTCACAAACACTGAACTCAACCTGTTGAAGAGGTATGTTATAAATACTACAGACAGAAAAAAAGCACAACCACCAAAAGCAATAAACAAAAACCCAAACAACTTATTTCAAAGCTGCACTGCTGTAATCAACATCTAGGCTCTGCTGGAAAGGCATCTTCTAGCCACTCCTCTCCCCAAAATATCTGTCACTTGCTGACATGTAGGACATTCAAAGAGTGGCAGAATCACAGCTGCAACACCTGGAAAGGCAAGTTAGCCTCTAGCACTCTGCTTCTTCTACCTATCAAATAGATTATCTCTTACCTCTATGATTTACCTCTGCACCATACATTACCAGTCGCCCACCGACAATATGTAGCTGGTTTGGCTTGCTCATTTTAGATTTTTAATAATAATAATCACAGCATTCCTAGCACAGCACCTCAGCACTAACAGTTTTTAGGCTGCTATTCCATATCTCTCAACCCTTTCCCCAGCCATTATCTCTAGTTATTTCACTCATAAGTGGGTGTTCTCATTCTTCAACATCCATCTTGATGTCTTTATATTAATCTCTCTCCTCTTAAGTATTCACAAGTGGACTTGCTTATAAGGACAGTGGACAAGTGTAAGAATTTCTTTAATTAAAACAATTTGCATAGCAAAAAAGTATTTTCATGCGTGGTATCAGGTTTCAAGATGTTTCTTAGTTACACAGAAAATAAAGCTACAAACCTAGGAGAGAAAAAAAAGAAATAGGTGACTATGTAGATGCCTTGTCCTTCACTTAAAAAGGACAACAAATCCAGGAACAAAGCTCACATATTTAAAAAACCAAAAAGTATTTCCCAATGGTATACTTAGATGCATTGCCTTATCTCCTATCTGGGGATTAGCAGATCCTTCCACATCCTTGGCTTGGTAAGGAATGGTCAGTTTTACTCCACAGTCATCATAAACAATTATTCCATCTTCAGCTTCCTAGGGGAAAAAAAAAAAAAGACAAACAGGTGTTTTATTTGTTTGCAAACAAGCTTAGTATATACAATGCAAGCACTGAACATTCACTTGTTCTGCAACAACAGCAAAGCATCTGGTGAAAACAAAGACCAATAAACACTAAGATGATCAAAAGACACAAGCTTTAAATGACAAATTGTAGCTTTTACTAGACAATGGTATTACTTTATTTCCTCTAACAATACTGTTTCCATTAATTATTTACTGAAAGTTTATTTTATTCTAGTTTTAAGCAGCATGACTAAACAGAGGCTCTTCTCAAGCCCCAGAACATTAGGTTTCAACCAATTCTAGCATCTTAGGAAAAGTTTCTTCACCAACAGGGCAGTCAGGCCCTGGAAATGTCACCCTGGGGCAGCAGACATGGCTCCAAGCTGCCAGAGCTCAAGAAACATTTGGACCATGCACTCAGACACAGGGTTTGAACTTTGGGAGGTCCTGTGTGAAGCCAGGAGTTGGACTCAATGATCCTTCTGGGTCCCTCCTAACTTAGGGTATTCTGTGGTTCTACCTTCCACTGCAGGAGGTAGAATCTTCCCACTAAGCTCTTGGAAGTTATCCTCAATAGAAACACCACTAACTGTGTTTTTGCTATATTGTTTCACCTAAGTTGGCCTTCACTGAGCACTGTAATTAGCAATCCAACACAGTCCATATTTATAGAAGATAAAAAGCGCTTCAGAATGTTGAAATTATAGACTTTAAAGCAGTAGTCCCTGCCTGCAAAGCAAGAAACACAATATAGTTACTTTTACTTGTGTACTACCTTCTCTTTGCCTTTATTTGGGCTAGTGGCTTTGGCTGGAGTGGCTTCTTTATCTATAGTGCCCACAAAACGGTGATCTGATTGGGTGTGGAAAGAAACTGTGCCTTTTGGAAGTTTTTTAATCCTTATAGCATGATTTCTTTGGGCAGACAGCATATCCTGAAAAATAAGATCAATGTGATTTTAGACAGACTGCATACACATGCTTTTGTGAAATCCTAGTTTTCAAAGAAATTGTACCACTCACAGGAACCACAGTAAACTCTACTTCATCAGAAATATGGAGTTGGTTTCCATCCATAATTTCACTGAAGTGAAAGAACATGCGAGCATCCCTGTCAACACACTTAATGAAGCCAAAGCCATCTCTCATCGCAGCAATCACTCCCTGTAAATAGAAGAACAATTACAGTTTTACTTCGTTAACATCTGTCTTAAAAAGACAGCTATGGAGTATCTAATAATCTGAACACAAACCTCAAATTCTAAAAAAAAACAAACAAAACAAAAAAAAAAAACAAAAAAACACCACCACTACTCAATAAGCTTCCTTGCAAACTGTAGTGCAAATGGTTACAGTCAATCTTAAATGCAAGCAAATCCTACTTACCTAATTTTTTTTTTCTACTTGCTCCCTGAGTCATAAGTAGTAAAAAGTGAAGATGAATTTAAGCCACAAAAGGACTAAGAAAAACCAAAGAACTGGAAGTCACTGCTACACACACACAGGTTAGGTTTTCCAGCACTTTATCAGAACAAAAGATGTTCTTTCATAGTGATAAGCACAACTATCTCAGTCACTCTGACCCATTAGAAGCTTCTCTGCACATGACAGAATTCAGCTCCTTATCACCCTTCTGTTTGATCCTCAGGCAGAGATTGTGCAAAGAACAATCTGAACAGAATTTCAACAGTTCTGTATGTAGTTAGCATGCATGCTCAATGAATCTGGTCCTCCTAAAGTAAAAGATGGCAGTTGAAGATCAAGATTCAAGAGCTGTACCCAGTACCTCCTCTGATTCTTAAGACTTTTCATTGCCTGAACCAGAGCAGCATCAGGTTCTTTCAGTTTTCCTAAGGAAGATGAGTTTTTAATTTCTTCATGGCTGCATGACTGCTATGCCTGCTATAACCAAAGAGCAATCCACTCCAAGAGATACAACATATTTGCTTTCCTAATATGATTTAATTCCCTGACTAGAAAAAGTGTATAGCATTAATTCAGAGTTTTCTGCCATTTAGGCACACTTGCACATTTACTGAAGATCTGAGGATCTGACTGCAGACATGTCAGAGACTGGCAATTGTTATATTGTTTCTGAAACTATTTTTCACCTTTATTTCCTCTCCTCAACAATAAAAACTTTTAAAAATAGATACTTACCATTTCCCTAGTTTCATTAGTAAACTGGAAAGTATTGGGGAGAACCTCAATATTGGTGGCTCGTTCCAGTTTGTCACGTCTGTCTGTCGAAATATTGAATCGAACGTGGTCACTTTCCAGCAAAGTCACCTTGGATTTTGTATCTTTGTCTCCAAATGGAAGTTCTTTAGGAATCACAAAATCAACTTTGATGCGGCCAGGTAATGGATCATTCTAGAAGACAGAAAAACGCAACAGAAAAAGTCAGTACACCCACAAGTCTCAGCACTCAAAGCCTTATTGAGCATTTGGGTTAAGAAGGCACCATGTTTGAGTGACCACTCCCAGATTACACTGTCATGACTAGAATTTAACTTAGTTTCTACTTTATCCATCAGATGCACCAAATTGCCAACGAAACCAAAAATTAACGTTGAGAATTAAGTTCATAACCATACTTACCCTACTTCTAAGAGGTCTTACTATTGAGTTCAAACACACAAAAAAAACATTCCCCTACAGCCTCCAAAATCCCAACCAGCAAAACAAAAAACAAGGATGCAGAGTAGCCTGAGCACTTTAGAGAAGTGTTTTTGTGCATATCCTCTACTCTAAGCCAAACATTAAGAGCCACAATTCTTCTACACAACCAGATTAAATGCCAATGCTCAAAGGAGCCCATAAAGCACACTGTGTTTTTGCCTTAAGAGTCTTCTTTGTTGTTATTTTTTGTTTGAAGAATGCACCTTTAACACCCCCGTTTTTCAACCAGAAGTACTTCAAAGCTTAAAGACACACTTCACACTACTGTGTATTACCCTATTTCCTGGACCTTTAAATTTTAGTAAAAAAACAAAACAAAACTGCTTCCTGTGACTGCTGTCAATGGTTGGCACAAGTTAAGCAGTCCAAACTTACTCTTCTACTCTGCAGCGATCTCTGATGTGATGCCTAACAGCAGACTTCCACAGAGAAAGGAGAATATTTGCACTCTGACTGGAAATCAATGCAGTATTTCCCTTAAATTGAATACTGAAACACACCTGGTTTTTGCTGGGTACTTTTGGAATTACTTTGGTTACAGTTCCTTCAAAGTGTTCTATGCTGATATCTTCAAAGATGACAGTTCCTTGAGGCAGCAGTCTTACATCTGTTGCAACTTCTTTACCCTAAAAGCACAAAATCAGTCAAATATCCCTAAAGAAGTGATAAAAACAATAAGATCATTTTCCTACTAACCCTGCTCCGCCCCACAACTCCCCCCCCCCTTTTTTTTTTAGAAGTGATTTTGAATAAACAGGCAGTTGTCCAGGATCTTGTCTTCAGTTTTTACTGGAGTTCATCTTACATTTCTGTCTTTGATTGTAAACTCCACATCATCACCAGGCTGTAAGGCTTCTAGGTCACCTTTAAATTCACTATAGTGAAAGAATATCTCCTTCACGACATCACCCCTCTCAATAAATCCAAAGGCTTCCTAAGAACAGAAGAAAGTGTTCAGTAGATTGCCCAATCTCTTAATGTATTATTAAGAAAACGTTTTACACATTCTAAAAATAAGACTTCACCACTTCAGTGCAGCAACCTTGATTGTATTCAGCTCATACTACAACAAATGCATTACAGGAAACAATTAAAACTTTCCTGTTTTCAAGGAGTGTGTGTACTCAAGATTAGCTGTTTAAACTGACCTAGTTTGCATTCACACTTCCAAAATCTTAATAGCTCTTAATGCACTGAATTTACTATTTAGAGAACTCGACAGAAAAGCATTTCATCGTTTAATAGTATTTTGAAGCTGAAACATCACTTACTTTCATGGCACAGACTACTCCTTGACAACGGGCTTGTTTCTTTTTTAATAGCATAATGTTACGAGCACTTACAGCACCAGTACTAAAGGGAAGAAAAAGAACAAAGCTGAAATGTCTGAAAACCAGAGGCAGTATTAAGATTATATTTCATAATGTTATTTCAGTTCTTGGAAAAGGCACGAAGTGCTGCCCGACTACTAAAAGAGATCATGAGATCAGAAACATGATATCAACTTACTGTTTATTTGTATCAATTACAAAGTTTATTTTATCTCCTGTTTCCAGCTGAATATTTCCTTCAACATCTTCTGGAGTGTAAGTCAGGTAAAATACTTCCTGTAAATTAACATTGACTAATATTATTCCACTTGTCAATTCAAAGGATGATTAGCACATTTCTGTTTAGAAGCAACAACTCTTTTTATATAAATGGATTTAGTGAGAAAACTGAAAATGATCAAATATGGCATGCAAAAACATTCTTTCTTCCATTGGGCTGCTTTTATGGAGTCTGTAAAAAGCAACTTAATTGAGAGTTTGTAGGTGGCCATCTTGGAAGTTTAGAAATTGGTATTTCAAAGTTCAAAATAAGGATACGTGAACGTTACACAATTCAGCTTCTTTAAGTTTTAAAACAAAAAAACAATTATTTGGCTCTACATTGAGTTCCCCATAGAGACAGGTGGACAAGCAAGCTCTAAAATTAACATCTGTTTGTAGCAATTGCCTACGTATGCTTTTTTTTTTTCTTACTAAGAACTACAGTTCTTAAAAGTGTCAGTTGTCCACATTCAAGCGTGGGTTTTTTTTGTTTGTTTGTTTTGTTTTTTGCTCACAGACCACTATTATAGATCAGTCAAGAGTTCAAATAAAATACATAAGCTTTACCCCATTACGTTCGTAGCATACACTCCCTGTTGGACTCTGACCCGGGGCAGCTGGAGATTTACTCTCTAAATTGTGAGGAACAGCACACACAACCTACCAGCCAAAAAAAAAAAAAAAGAAAAAATCCATGGCTAGTCATTCCAGGAGTAGCAGCGTAGAAAACAAAATGAATCTCAGTATCCTGTACTGTACACTTGGGGATTAACTTCTAGTTTAAACCACCAGGGAATGTCATGCTGTAACATTTCAATCTTATGGAGCATCTGTTGCCTTGTGAAGAGTTGCTTGGAGCAAAGAGCTCACATAGAAACTCTAAATTTCTACTAGAATAACAAAAAAAGATTTCAGTGTAACTGAATTCTGTATGTAGTTAGCATGCATGCTCAATGAATCTGGTCCTCCTAAAGTAAAAGATGGCAGTTGAATGCATAGAAAACAGACATCATAGCCACTGACTTGTCCATTCATTCGTTCTTCAGATAATATTTCTGGTTTGATCTTCACCAATTTAACAGCAATGGGTTTTCCAGTTCGGCGATCAGAAGACACTTCAAATTCAACATCATCTACAAAGCAATCAAACACGATATGACATCACAGACTGCAATTTTTAAACATTACTAACTGGTTCAGTCTCATAGTTAACTGCTCATACCTAAGGATGCACCATTTGCTGTTACTTCTGGAACTGCTCCACTCTAACTGCTTTTGCCCTGCTGTATTTCCCCCATCCTTCCCTGCGCTCACTTAACAGTCAGCCTCGCACTGAAGGAGCTCAGATTATGTAAAACTGCTACTGCACAGTCTATAAACTTCATTACTACAAACTACCAGCAGCACTCCTACTCTGCAAGACAAACATCTTCCAACTAATTCTCAAAAAAACCCAAATACTAAGTACATGAGGCATGGCACCTCCAGTCTAAACGCTTGTTTGCACCTTAGTTTTGCAGCTTGGACTTCACACTGTACACCTTTTTCAGAATGGCCACATTTGCATTAAGCATGCAGAAGTAAAAAACAAAACAAAACTCTCATCAGGAGTGGCAGATGATGAATTCTCTGACGTTTTAACTCATTAATAGCAACAGAAGGCATCTGTTCGTGCCACAAGATAAAATGATTTCCTATGGAAAACAAAAGAGACTTGTTCTCATTTGGTAGAGAAACTCCAACAGCTGTCTAATTACCTCCTACTTTGAGCTCCTGTAAGTTGCCATTATACTGTGAGCAGTGGAAGAACAGTCTAGCCTGCCGTTCTGAGCACTGAATGAATCCATAGGAAGTCAACAGTTTCTCTATAACGCCAGTCTCGCGCAGCGCTGCCGAAGTACCATTGGGGTACCCGTTGTGTCCATTGTTGTGGAGAAGGTTTGGATCAAAGCTCATCTATTCAAAAGAAAACAGCAGAAAGTAAACCAAACGTTACTCACATCTCCTTTCACCACATAAACATAACAACAGACACAAAAAGCTTACGGAAGTTATTGCCACAAGTAAATTCTAAAAGTTCTGTTTTTAAATAGAGTAAAAAATGTTCAAGTTGTCTAGCTCTCAGAAAACAATCCTTACAACTCAGACTGGCAACATACACTGCATGTTTGTTCCTGTCACCATCACATACAAACCCTCACCTTTTGAAGAAGGCAGTCCCTAGGACAACCAAAGAAAGGAAGAGGCTGACATGTTTGATTTTACGCCATCTTAGAGTTCAAAACATTTTTGGAAATTAAACCAGCCTTGCAGGTAAAATGATTGGGGGAAGGGAACGTGATGTATTATTAAACTCATTTGCTGAATAACAGGTTGATGGTTTTGGTTATTACGAAAGCTCCAATCAGTGCTACAAATGCTTTTTGTGAGTCATGGACAAAATCATCTCTTCACATCTCCAGCGTAAGCTAAGCACACAAACACACATCACCCCTGCTAACAGGGAGGATAAGTAGGAGCTTACTAACAAAATCTACCTCAAACCAAGTTCAGAATGGCCAAGGCTCAGGGTTAGAAAACAACGCTGCTAACTCTTGCTCAAACCACTATTGATCAGTATTGCTGACCACAGATCAGCTAAAGCCTGACAGCTGAAGTTCAAGGAGGGATGTACTTCTCAAGATGACACTAACATCTGCTGTAGAAAGAAAGACAGGGAATGATAGTGTCAGCAGTCTTTCTAGATGCCTTCCATGTTGCTACAGCTGTTCAAACAAAGTAATAGAGCACAACAAAAAACTACATATAAATAAATTGGGAAAAAAAAATATCAACTTCTGCAGAGTGATACATACAGAAAAATGGAAGTATTGTCATAAAACTGTTCTCTAAGAAACAGCTAGCAGAACAGTTCCTTAAGAACCTTCTAGGAATAGCCTACAACACATTAATGCACAAACAAGACCTGCTCAGACCTGAAATATAATGAGTACATACTGAACCACAACTAGCTGTGGTGTTGACTACCAACAGTTTACTCACAACAGCTGACCCATCAATTAACAAAACTTGGAACTGCAATACTTGGAAAAAAAAACAACAAACTGTACTAAAGACTTAAAGAAAACTAAACAGAGATTGCAAACCAATGAAAATAGTGTAAGCTTTGGAAAGAAAAAGGGATTGTAATCACAACACTGCTACTAAAATAAAGAAACACGAAACTGTAACTTATGTTGAGCTCTGAATTTCCTTTAGCGAATTAGGAAGAGGAACTGCACACTTGGAAAAAAGGTATCACCACTTCATCACACTACAATCAAACCAATGTAACAGCACAGAATAGCTGAAAAAAACCAACATCACAGAAAACACAGCCTCCTGTTGTTGTTTGCAACTAAGTTTGGAATGCTATAACGACATAGCACATGCACAAACCTCGCAGTGATATTCAAATATTGCACTTTCAGTAGTATTAGCCGATTCTTCTGCTTCAGTACGAAGTTTCAAAGGATGAAGACTGCTATTGACACAGAGAGAGAAAGGGAGAAAGATAGAAAGAAAAAAAAAAAAAAGAGAGAGAGAGCACACTAATAAAGAATACAAGCGCTGCTGCCCTGGGCAGTTTCAATACAGCACTGGAGAAAACAAAGACTACTAGCAGCGTTGGGACGTGCTCTTTTGAAGCTGTTGAGTAGGCACAAACTTCTGGTTTCAGATCAAGCCTTGTGTCTTCAGTGTAAGTTTCCTCTTCTTTGGTCTTGAATTGTTGTTACGATGCGGTATATTCTTTTCCTGATCTGAACTTGAAGCAGCAGTTTCAGGTGGTAAATTCTGTTCTGTTTCACTTCATACTGGAGAGAGAAAAACAAAAAGACATGCACTGAAGAAAACTGTAACAGAAATTACACATCAGCCCTACGTGTTTCTGTGAATGAGTGCATATCCTCTACTTTGATACCATGGGTTTGATTCATATTAGGGGAAGCTGGTTCATATATTTATTTTGTACTCCCATTTTCAGTTCTGGTTTCCCAAGAAACTCTACCTCCATACCAGTGATACACGATTTCTAATTTTAAACACTTCAGATGCAGTTACACATTCCAGGAAAGGTCCCAGTTTGTACCAACTAAAACAGCAACTTCATTTGGATGCAAGCTGATTTCCCCAATGTAATGAACCACTACTTCTCAATTTATGTTGAGCTCTGGATTTCCTTTAGTGAATTAGGAAGAGGAACTACATACTTGGAAAAAAGGAAAAAACAAACTTACGTGACTACAAAGACACCCTTACACTTATTGCAGTGAAAATGCTGACTACAGTTAGCCAATACAGAGAACAATTCTGAACCTCCAAAGCATACAAAGGATGCATGCAAACTCAACGCCTGTTTTCCACAGAAGTACTTCAATGACATCCTCCACAGAAAACATCTTCCCCATCACTCTTAGAACAACTCTGGGCTGAATAAGTCTTCCTACACCTACACAAAAACTAGATTAGGGCAGAATTCTATGCCCAGGTACAAACCAGCACCCAGCACAGGCTTGCAGTGAAGGACTCAATTGTAAAAAACACTGAAATAAGGTAATGCAAAAATAAAACACTCAGCACTGTTCTCACAAAACTCCCCCTAACATTCAAGCAACCTTTATCACAACCCCTTCCAGAATAATGTAAACATCCCTCAATCAAGTTCAAGAGAAATGAAGCAGGCACACACTACAGCACAGGAACTGCATGGAGACACTTGGAATCTCATTACACACATTCACACTTCTCCCTCATCTAATATCATCAGAACTTTTCCAGCACTACAACTTACATCACCTTTTTTATCTTTCAGGGCATGGAGTGCACACCTACATATTACAATCAAAATATTTCTGTCTGCCCAAAGATAACTGAAGTAACTTTTGTCAAGCAATGGCATAAAGCATCAGCTTGCCCCCTAAGAGCAGGTTGGACACAATAATTCATTTACTGTATTTAGCTCATTACAAATTAAAAAAAGAAAAAGAAAATTAGTGTGCGTATATCTCAAGTTCTTTACTTTTTAATGCAGCTACTATAAATACTTCTCCAAATGGTAAACACGCTGAGCAGGTGCCCAGCCCCCACATCACACTGGGTTCTGCATTTGTGTATCTACAGTAGAATTGGTTTGTGCAAGAACAAGGAGGAGGCAGGGCCAGAGATGTGCTGCTCCTGAGCTCTTTTCACTGTGGATTTTGCTAAATGACAGCAAGATGCACAGTACTGCTCAAAGCCTGAAATGCATACACAGACAAGGCTGCCAAGTGACAGACGCTGCTTTGGTTCTCATTTCCTCCACAAACACAGGTATGTAACATCAATAACATACATTCACAGAGTGGCCTGGGTTGAAAAAGGCCCACAATACTCATCTATTCCAACCCCCTGCTGTGTGCAGGTCACCAACCAGCAGCCCAGGCTGCCCAGAGCCACATCCAGCCTGGCCTTGGATGCCTGCAGGGATGGGGCATCCACAGCCTCCTTGGGCAACCTGTTCCAGTGCCTCACCACCCTCTGGGTGAAAAACTTCCTCCTCATATCCAGCCTAAACCTCCCCTGGCTCAGTTTAAAACCATTCCCCCTTGTCCTATCACTACCCACCCTCAGCAACAGCCGTTCCTCCTTCTGTTTATACACTCCCTTCAAGCACTGGAAGGTTGCAATGAGTTCTCCCAACCTTCTCCAAATAAAAATCACACTCCACAGACCTAGAGCACAGGCTAACTCTCTAACGAAGACAAAACACTGTATTTTTAGTATGCAGGCACAGCACAGCCATCAGATATCACTGGGAAACAAACGTGGCCATCTGAGGATGTGTGACGTGTGAGCAGCGCCGCGTGCCACCTCCCGAATGCTGCAAACAATGCGTGACAGCAGCCTCTGCGCTCTGATATTCACCAGATCGCCCACGGCGCTCAGGGATTTTAAAAAATAAAAGCTTTAACAAGATATCAGCGGTCATTTTCGTGCGTTTAAGCAACAACCCCGAAGAAAAAAAGAAATAAAATAAGAGCGGGGCAGTAACGCTGGAGCGAGTTTTGTTTGAAGGATGGAGGGCTCTGCGCGCGTCCCTAATGCGGATCTGACAGGGCTGGGCGCACGGCGCTGCGGAGCTCCGGGAGCGGCCGCCGGGCGCCCCAAGATGGAGGCGGCGGAGCGGAGCCGCGCGCCGCGCGGAGGGGCGGCGCCGCCAGCGGGGGCTGCCGCGGCCCACGGCGTGACAGCGCGGGATCGAGCGGGGCCGGGCCGCCTCCGGGCCGAGGAAGGGGCGGGGGGCGCGCGGGGCGGGCGGCGGGGAGGAGAGGAGGGGCCGCCCTGCCCGCACACAAAGGGGGGCGATGGCGGCCGCTCCCCCGCACACAAAGGGACGGAGCCCGGCTCTGCAGCGGGCGGGGCCGCGCGCGCGGCACGCCGGGAGTTGCGCTCCGCCGCCCGCCCGCCCCCGCGCCCGCCCCGCCGGCCCGTCCCCAGCAGCCCTAGCGCCGAGCGCCGCCCGGGGCTCGCCGGGACCCGTAGTCCCCCCTCGGCGCCGCCCCTGACCGGGCCGCGGCCCCCGACCTGCAGGTCCCGGCAGGCCCCGCGGCGGGGCGGGCGCGAGGCACGCCGGGAAGGCGAGTCCCAGCGCCGCCGTGGCCCCGCCCCGCAGCCCGGCGGGACCCGGCCCCGCGGCGGGGCGGCTGCCCGCGGGACGCCGGGAAACGTAGTGCGCGCGACGGCACGGCCCAGCGGGCCCGAGGCCGCCGGCGCTTCGTCCCCGGGGGCGGCCGGCCCGCCCCGCCCCCACCCTTCCATCGCCCCACGTAGCGCGGCCGGGGGGAGGCCCCGAGCGGCTTCGCCCCGCCGAGACCGCCGCGAACGAGAGGCGGCCGGGCTGCGGGATCAAAGGCGCGCTCCGCCTCTTTCGCCGCCTCCCGCGGGCACCGGTTCCCCTTAAGCCGCGCGGGCGCCGTCCGCCGCGGCGCCGGGCGCCCTTCGCTCCCCGCCCCGCCGTACTCACCCCAACAGCTCAGCGCCCCCGCTCCAGCGCCGCCATGAGCAGCACGGCACCGCACGTAGGAATAAATCCCGGCCTCTCGCGAGAACGCGGGGCGGGGCCGCGCCTGCGCCGTCGCGATCACCGGCGGCCGCATGGCGCGCATGCGCGCAGGCTGGAGGCCAACGGCACCGGCGGTACCGCGCATGCGTCGTGCTTCGTGCTCGGGCTCCGCGTGGGACGGGCTGGGAGCGGCGGCTGGGCGGACGGGGCGGAGAGCTGACGGGGCTTTGCCGGTCCGCCTCCCTGCTGTACTGGACGCTGTGCTGGGCACAGAGCTGCGGCAGCGCTGGGCGAGCAGCCTGGCTGCTTCCCCACCGAATAACATGGAGATGGTGGCAACTAAGCCAGCTCTGCTGACTCGATACGAGTGATAACTCAGCAGCCCCCTCCTTATAGGAACGTTAGCTTGTAATTGAGGTAAAAACGCACCACCGCACGCATTGCAGGCTGTGCTGATTGCAAGGAGCTCAAACGCACCGTTTTTGATTCCAGCAATGATGTGAAATGAGAGCAGGATGCAGCAGCTGGGTACAGGCAGCACACTGAATCACTGCCACGCTTTACAGAAAGAATACAACGAGGAAAGGGTGCCTGGAGTTTGGTGTTTTTTTTCTTTTTATTCCCTCTTAAAATATTTTAGGAAAGAATTTTGTACAGTGTTGCTGAACACGAATCCCCTCTATCAACTAAACCCTTTTTTTCTGCATATTCCATATCATCTCACAATAAGACCTAAATCGCCTTCTGTATCTATCAAAATTCTTGCACAGATAAAAACAGCATAAAAAACACAGTATTAACAATTCGATGTTTACTGTTACTGAAGTATTTTCTTGATCGCTGGCAAGAAAGACCAAAAAACACCATTAAAATGCCACTGAAAGCATCACAACATTGATAAAATCCTACTAACTGCAACTTCAATTTCACCCAATCTAGGATTTTGCAGTAACTAACATCTGTCACTAGACTTACCTGCAACGTGACATTAAAAACCTGTCCATGTGGTTGGTTTTGGTTTAGTTTGAGGCACACCTCACCCTTCCTGAAATTCAAAGCGGTGGGAGGCCACACAGCTTTGATCTGAAAGCACAGCATTCTCTGTAACAGAAACTATCCTGACTTGAGCACACTGCTTTCAGATCAGCATCCAAAGCATAGGTAAAGAAAGAACAGGTCTGCCTACAGCAAAAGAAAGCCTCAGATCTGCAATAAAAACATGCTGATGTGTGAGGAAGGGTCATTCTCACTGGTCTTCTCTAAATCAAGGCAAACTATACTCCTGATATAAGTTAGTAATTAAAAGTGCTCTGTTGGCCATCTGATATTCTGCCTCTTAGCAGTTTTTCAAGTATGAATGTTACCAAATACTGAGTGTTGGGTCTTCAAAGCAAAGCAAAAGCTCCACATGCCCACTCTGTGCAGGCAAAGCAAGATGTGAACCTATTATTTATAATGTAGCTTTCAAATTATCTTATTCTTTCCAGCACATAAAATAACCAGAATCTGTATTATGTTCACCAAGTACTGATGAGGCAGTTTTAAGTGACATCAACACAGTTAGAATTACTGACTAAAGCTTACCAAAAATAACATTCATGAGATAAACTGTCACAAAAGAGTATGCACCAAAAGTACTTAATTGTTATACATTTGTACACTGCAATTTATGACAGAGCAGCAATGCAAGCCTTTGCCATCAGGAGTATATGATTTCAGAATAACAGAGAAAACAGGCCACACATTTGGATAGATAAAACAAACATGAAACACCTGAAAGAACAAGTTACAGATCATCCTTGTTGGGTGGCTTCATAACAGTCTCTGAAGTCAAGATTTGGATATTTTGTGACCTAAGTTTCACTGTCACGCATATCTTCTCTCCTGACCTCAAAAGATTCTTTGCTGATTGACAATAGTTCACGTAGCTCTTTGTTTTCAAGCTGGAAAAAAAATAAAATAAAATAAAATAAAGTCAATCAGTATTTTGGCTGAAACAGATGAGCTAATTCACAATATTACAGACCTTTAATTATGTAGCCCATTCCTTCAGAGCCTAATAAAACTCTAATTTTATAACTCAAACATTAATGCAGTGTTAGCAAGAGGTGAACCACATCATTTAAAGTACACCTTTTACTTTTGGCTTTATTATTACAGTGATAGAAATACCAAGAATTTGAAAATAAACAGAAAACATTCCTTGCCTCCCAACCTCAGCCACCATCCCCATTTTTTATTGTTATTAAATACCTGACACACACAATCAAACTCTAGAGCAAGTCTAGAGCCTCCAAAAGCTTGATCTGTCCTTAGCAATGATGTGGGTTCTTACCTCCAGCTGAGCTAGTTTCTCCTGAACCTTAAAAAACTGATCCTCATCAACTTGTATAGCTTTTCTCATCACCTCACCCATCTCACATATTCTATCTATTTGACCTTCAATTTCCTGAAAGACATGGAAAAAAAAACCCACAGTTAATACGTTCAGGCAAAAGCAGTAGTAATATATTCCTTATGAATCATTTACTTTCATCTTATTAATTCTGGACTAGTTTCCTATTTTGAATATTAATCTTTTCCTCCCAACCACTTGTAATCCTCCCTGCTTATACAGTATTTTAAGATAGCATCATGTCCACTATCATCAGTCATCAATGAGAACAGTGAGCAGAACAGTCAGTGATGCACCCTCACACACATGGATACCATTTCAAGTACGAGAAGGACTAAGAGAACAGATTCCTGCTTAAGTGAATACAATTAGTATACAGCAATTTCTACATTGCTTTGCTAGAAAAGCTTGACTGAATTTATAAGAACATCTGACTCAAATGTATGTAAAACTTTAAAACTGAATAAAACAATCAAACTAAAAACAAAACCACTGAACAATGAAGAAGACTGGAATCTCCTGTATATTTCCAACAGAGTCTGTCTAGAAATGCTAGAACTTTGGGAAGTTATCTTTTTTTCCTTTTTTAAGCTCAGAAATAAGTATATAATGCACACGGAATTATTCCAACACGCAACACAGCATTAGTTCTTATCTGAAGAACATTCAGTTTCCAAAATAAAATTCTTAGGGAGGAACTCATGCATGTGAACACAAACCTATCAGCCATTCACAAAGAGTTATAAAACAAGGATTTGGAAGCCTCTGAAGCATTTTAATACAACATAATATGATATCACAAGGCACTGTGGGAAACATCATAACATTATAGGGCGTAGTTTCCTCTCAATAAATGCCCACAATTACTCTGCTCTGCCTCTGGAAGACAGATGTACCACCTGAGAAGAGAACCCAGTTTTGAATTCCAATATTGAAAAAAACATGTAAACAGATTAGACTACGTAGAGAGCTAGAGGAACAAGTTTACATAATCTGAGAATGATGTCTGTCAAACAGGAAGATGGTTAAATAAGAATGTCAAATATCAAAAGCAATTAAAATGTGATGACTATTCTCCAAAGTTGTAATTAGAAAAGAATTCATAAACTTAGTTTGAAGATTTTGCCTTAGTGTTTAAGCAGCCTAGGTATATCCCACCATGGTTTAAGAGGTTCCTCCAAATCCTTCCAGCTTTGTATTCCTGTGCCATTACAATGAAGCAAAAACAGTGATAGGGAACGTTAGAAGTTTTGTCCAAATTATTAGTCTTCATCAACAAAGCAATCTGGCACCTAAGCAAGCAATGGAAGACCCCTAATCAGCACAAAACAGAGTTAAACAAAAAACCCACAAGATATGAGATCTTTTTAGGTTGAACCAGCCTGCTATGTTCTCATCACATAAACATGCATTTTAACAAATACTTAACTTAATAACCTTTAATCACATACCCTACATTATTGCATTATCAGATATCTAAATGTAAACCAACAGACAGTTATCAGCAGTCATTCCCTGGCCTCCTGAAGTCACTCTATGTCACACACAGAGTTACACACACACGTTAGGCTGTTGTACTGCCTATCTGGATTTAAAAGCATTTGGAAGTGATTATTTATTAAGCCCTCAACACACCGCAGCTTACAGGGATTTCGGAGGCTCTTTTCCCTTTGTTACAATTACTCAACAGTAACAATAACACCTCTGATGTGCTCCTCTTCAGTGAAAACAATGCAATTCAGGGGGAAGTTCTTTCCTATGAGTGGTGAGGTGCTGGAACAGCTGCCCAGAGAGGCTGTGGATGCCCCGTCCATCCCTGGAGGTGTTCAAGGCCAGGTTGGATGGGGCCCTGGGCAGCCTGGGCTGGTATGAAATGGGGAGGTTGGTGGCCCTGCATGAGGCAGGGGGTTGGAGCTTCGTGATCCTTGAGGTCCCTTCCAACCTGGGCCATTCTGTGATTTTGTGATTCATTAAAGCTTAACGCAAGGAATTCACCACCCAGTGCACACACAACACGTGGGCAACGAAAGGCTTGTGCTGGTCAGGATCCTCTATGACAACCATTACAACCTGGATGCTGTAAACAGAATGCAGGGGAAAAATATGCTAAAGGAACCAGAGCTTCAAAGAACGCATCCTGGAGCAGAGTGGGGCCATGAAAGAAAACTAACACTGCACGAAAGCAAATGAGAGCAAGTTTCCTATTCCCCCTCCCCTCCCACCCCACCTTACCACAGAGTTGGCCTGATGAACTTTCAGGACCGGTTCCGCATCTTCACCTTTTCTCCCTTGCAACAGCTGCAACATCTGCTTTCTGTATTTGCTCATGATCAGCTCTAACGCATCCTGGTGCTCCTCCAGAGAGATCCACAGCGCTAAGGGACACGGATCGCAGCACGGCGTTACCTCGGAGGCCGCCCGGTTGCCCTCAGCTCCGCTCGGCGGCCCCACGCGACCCCGCGCCGCGCTGACAGCCGGCAGCCCCGCTCGCACCGTTCCGATAACAGCCGTCCGGCGCAGCGCAGCCCCGGCTGCCCCCACCACCCCCCCGGGCCCATCCCGGCCGGCTCACCGCGGTTCTCCTGCCGCAGGTCGCGGATCTGCGTGTTCTCCTGGCACAGCAACATGTGCGGCCGCAGCCGAGAGCCGTCCGCTCCATCCGCCGGGACGCTCCGGCCCCGCCGAGACGCGGCTGTGGGCGCCGCCGCCGCGCCGCCCTTCTCGACCGGCGCCGCGCCCGCCTCTCTCATAGCGGCCACGCGTTGATGCAGGACGGCGGACTGATCGATGAGCGACTCGGCTGCGGTGTCGTGCTCCTTCAGCCGCTCCAAAAGGGTCTTGGCGTCCGTGAGGATCTTCTCGATGGTGCAGGTCATGATGAGCGCAGGGAGGGCCGCGCTGCTCACTCCCGCGGCGGCCCCATGGCCGGCAGTGCGCGCCCCGGACGGCGGAGCGGGCAGCCCGAGCTGCGAACCACGAGCTACGAGCCACGAGTCCGCACCGCGCGCTCCGCCGCCTTTTCCGGGCCGCGCTCCTCGCGCCGCAGCTGCGCAAGCGCGGAGACCCGGAGCGGCCGCTGAGCCGGCGCCGCCGCCTGGCGGCCGCACTGAGCACCGCACCGCCGCGGGGTGGATTGGATGGATGGATGGACGGATGGACGGATGGACGGATGGACGCATGGACGGATGGATGGATGGACGCATGGACGCATGGACGCATGGACGCATGGATGGATGGACGGATGGACGGATGGATGGATGGACGGATGGACGGATGGACGGATGGACGGATGGACGCATGGACGGATGGACGGATGGACGCATGGACGCATGGACGCATGGACGCATGGACGCATGGACGCATGGATGGATGGACGGATGGACGGATGGATGGATGGACGGATGGACGGATGGACGCACGGATGGATGGATGGATGGACGGATGGACGGATGGACGGATGGACGCATGGACGCATGGATGGATGGATGGACGGATGGACGGACGGACGGACGGACGGACGGGTAGATTGGTGGACGGATGGATGGATGGACGGACAGGTGGATGGTTGGGTGGATGGATGGATGGGTGGACGGATGGGTGGATGAATGGATGGATGGATGGGTGGGTGGATGGGTGGATGGATGGGTGGGTGGATGGATGGATGGGTGGATGGATGGGTGGGTGGATGGATGGATGGGTGGATGGATGGACAGGTGGATGGATGGATGGGTGGATGGATGGGTGGATGGATGGGTGGGTGGATGGATGGGTGGATGGATGGATGGGTGGATGGATGGGTGGGTGGATGGATGGATGGGTGGATGGATGGGTGGATGGATGGGTGGGTGGATGGGTGGGTGGATGGATGGATGGGTGGATGGATGGGTGGGTGGATGGATGGATGGGTGGATGGATGGACAGGTGGATGGATGGATGGGTGGATGGATGGGTGGATGGATGGGTGGGTGGATGGATGGATGGGTGGATGGATGGGTGGATGGATGGGTGGGTGGATGGATGGATGGGTGGATGGATGGGTGGGTGGATGGATGGATGGGTGGATGGATGGACAGGTGGATGGATGGATGGGTGGATGGATGGGTGGATGGATGGGTGGGTGGATGGATGGATGGGTGGATGGATGGATGGGTGGATGGATGGGTGGGTGGATGGATGGATGGGTGGATGGATGGGTGGGTGGATGGGTGGGTGGATGGATGGATGGGTGGATGGATGGGTGGGTGGATGGATGGATGGGTGGATGGATGGGTGGGTGGATGGATGGATGGGTGGATGGATGGGTGGGTGGATGGGTGGGTGGATGGATGGATGGGTGGATGGATGGGTGGGTGGATGGATGGATGGGTGGATGGATGGATGGGTGGGTGGATGGATGGATGGGTGGATGGATGGAAGGATGAATAGATGGATGGATGGGTGGGTGGGTGGGTGGATGGGTGGGTAGATGGATGGACAGGTGGATGGGTGGGTGGGTGGGTGGGTGGACGGACAGATGGATGGATGGACAGATGGATGGACAGATGGATGGATCGATGAAGGCCAGCTGGGGACGGAGCTCTAGTTTATGGCATTGTTTCAAAAGGAGAATACGACTCCCTCATTTGCTTTTTTGTTTGTTTGTTTGTTTTGAGGGGAGGCAAGCTCACGACTGAAATAGCAGTACAAAGAAACCTGCATCAGATCGATGTCTTAACCACTGTGTTGTGATTTCCACGGTTGGATTTTGTGTTGAGGGACATAGTTTAGTGAGTACTATTGGTGATAGGTGGATGGTTGGACTGGATGATTTTAGTGGTCTTTTCCAACCTTGGTGATTCTGTGATTCTCTGTGCTGGCACTCCATGCACAGATGGCTCTCAGAGCTCCCCATTCTCACACACAAGGCTGCTCTCAGAGCACGAGGAGAGCCACGCGGAAAGCTGCAGCCCAGGAGCCGTTAATGGGTGCTGTTTGCTGAGGGCAGGTGGCCGTGACCCATGGGGGGTCCTGGTTATCTTTATTTAAAACTCCTTTAAGCAGTGTGTGATAAATTCTGGGCTGAGGTCTGCTGAGCTGACATCTTATCTGTATTCTTGTTTGTCCCTCGAACAGTAAACATCCTCTACTCAAGTTAAAATAACAAGCTCTGTAATGCTGACTTCGTTCTTTCTTATTTGCTAACTGAAACCACCGTTAGCAACCCGTGATGTCTCTGCTGCTTTACTTTTCGTTGTGTCACATTTTTATTTGATAGTGCCAACTTTGTAAGCAGTATTTCCAGCAGTATGTTAGCAGGACATGCCTTGAGCCATCTTTCAAGCTTAAATCTCCTTTGAGACAGACACACAACAAAAATGTAGTTGTTATCAGGATTCCTTTTCCATACCAGTTAAGTATCTTCTCGTCTTCCACCCTATTCTAATTAAGGAAGTTCTGTGATATCAAATTTGCAACCTGTAGCATTCAAATTTTGCTTTACAGGTGGGGGTGCCCAGTAAGATCAGTGTAGCACCAGCAATTGCAATTCGTAGCAGCTGCGAAGTCAGATAAAGGAAAAGCAGTCCCGTACAGCAGAAATGATTGTTACACCTCAGCAGGAGTTGCACTTGGATTGTATGTCTGAATCCGTTTGATCTGTTCTATTCTTTGCATTTCTACTTCCCTTTGGGCATGATTTAATGCTTACTTTTCCCTGGCTTCAGAGATAACATTCTAGCCTTTCATACCAAGAGGAGACAAGGGAGAGACGCTGCTTTATCAGGCTTCCATTTCAGGATCGGTGCAGCCCTTCTGTGGGTTTCTGACTGTCTGAAATAAAAATGCAGAATGAAAAGAAGATGGAGTCCTACTGTGCTTCCACTGCAGAGCTCTCAGTCTGGTGTCCTCGCTCAGGGACGCGGCTCGCTCCCTCTCCAGCACATCTCTTGACACAGAATCATTTGTTCAACTTCCAGAGGACAGCAGAATGAGCTTAGTGTGGCGCCAGGGCCGATCCGATCCCAGCAGGACAAAACTCCTTGATTTAAATGCTAGGCATGCTTCTCACCAGAACTTCTATTCTGTAGCAACAGAGCTTAAACAAATCAACGGATGAGCGTTTTCGGAGTAGTGGTGTCTTATAATTCCTTTGGCTTATCACATCAGTTCTGTATAAACTGAAGAGAATGTATAAATTTGGCCTCTCAAGCATCTTAGTGTTTAACTTCAATTCGATTAAACACTTATGTATGTGTACAAAGTGAAAAATGAGGTTACGAGAGGTTAGTGCTTTAATGTTTTTAATAACTCTTAAGCACATGACTGTATTTTGTCAAACAGAACATGGATTTGCTCTAGCAGGAAAAATACATGTTAGATAGATATAAATTGAGGCTCTTCGAAACAGTAAAGCCGCTATAGAATTAAACCCACTTCTGAGCCATCTTGGTAAAATCACCAATAGCATTTCTGTGGTGGAATAAACACATAAGTGTTTCTGAGTATCATTCATTAGGAGGCTCGAGCACGCAGTTGGAAAATCCAAAAGGAAAGAACTCTAGGCAGACCAGAGAAGCACAGGAAGGGCAATTACAGGGCTTGGTATCAGACACAGCACTGAATTCTCAGCACTGAAGCTGGGATGAGTTCAGGGTTTGGTCCTGAAGATTTTAAAACAGTGTGCACCAGGTAAGACCCTTAATGAACCCAGAAACTGGCAGCAAAGTAAATAATGTATAGTAATGTATTAATTCAAACTGAAAGGCACTGCCTGATGAATTTCCCTGAGTAGTCTCACACTCCTTCCTCTGCTGAAACAGATTGTTTTGCTCTATGAAGACTGCTACTCTTTAATTTATGCAGATGAATAACACTGCTTCAAAAAGCTCCATGTAGGGAAGATAAGAGCTTTGCAAAGCAGCGCCCAAAGGAAATGTCACACACTTTGTGAAGCTACGGAAATCAGCACACTTAAAACATGTGAACTTATCATACAAAGAGCACATACATGTATTATTACAAGTATTACACTGGATCTTAAGCAGTTCATTTTGGTTAGGGCCCCAACCATTGGGGCCATATCTTTATGAAGGAAAAGACAGGCACTGCCCTGTTATACTTACTTTCTATAGCTAAAAGTGACCTGACAAAGGTGATCCCTGTTGCAGGCAACAGAGGCAGATGCTGACAATAGAAATGCAGGCGTCCCTCAAACATCTTGATTAATTACACTTTAGAATAACAACTACATAAACTGGTTTTCACTCAGGGCTGAGGTTCATCCATGCCATGCAAGAAGCAGTGCCAGAACCACTGCATCTTTTGGAGATTAACAAATAATCTGTGAGAGAAGGTAATCAGAAAATTTGCCATTTCTTTCCTTTTATTTTTCCCACGAGTTCCTCAACAGATTCTAAATTTAAGTAGCTCAATGTTTTTTGTATGTCTGCCAGCCCACCTCTAAAACATTTCTCTAGAGCAAAAATAGGTAAAGATTAACTTAGAACATTTTAGCACATCTGATTTTTTGGTTGATACTCTTTTTAATACAACTCAGAACAGTTTGCTAGCAGGAACAACTTAATCCTGTAATGAAATAATCTATATTTCAACGTAACCTTTAACTCACATATAACAAAGTACACTGTAATAAGCAATTAGTTTTCCAAAGTATCCCATTTGTTTAGTATTTGACTCTTGCTTTCATCATTTAATGATTTACAGTAATGAACTGGAACATTGGTATTTTGCACTGAAATGACCAAAATAGTTGTGGAGGCATCATTGCCCTCATGTGACAGACCTCAGATGTTTTTGTGAGATGTTAGCCAAAAGCAATAGACAATGCCATCGCTTCTGTTTAATTTGTACTGCAAAACAACAACAAAGTGGCCGTAACGACTTGTAGGCAGATCCCAGTAGCTTTTGGACTGTTCCTTTGCTGAGATTTTGCCCTTTGTTTAAGTTTTGTTTGACAAGGGCTTAATAAATGAGTAGAAGAGGTGGTTTATGTTTCATTAATGAGGTTGAGAGTGGTTAATTACTGAAGTTACGTAAACAATCCAATACCAGATCAAGCCGAATGGGTCAGTTATGCAGAGAAGACCCAGCTGGAGTAGATAGGATTTCCTTTAACTATTCAAATACCAAGCAAGTTACAGAGATCTAGAATCACTAGTTCTGATGAATGCAGATTTCTCTGCACCTTGAAAATGAGTTCTCTCAACAGGCACCTATGTAGGGAAGATTTCTCTGAATCTGCAGTTTCATCACTCCTCAAATTCTTAGACCTACCTGCAGAAAGGAAGACTCCCCATGGAGATGAGACTTCACAGAAGCTCGCAGTTCACACTGGTGATGGAATGAGGCTGCAGGAGTGGTGCAGTGTGAGGTGTTCAGATGTTCTGTGCCCCTTATACTCCACTTCATTGGCACTTCTGGAGCTTTTTCAGCTAATATTTGCAGTCTTTACCTATGAATAACATTTTGTTTCCTCTCCTCTAGCAAAGCACATTCAAACTATCTGATTTCCTTTGCCTATTTAAATGGCATTAGGAACATTACTAATCAGAGAGAGTATCACTGTCTTAAAATCTGAAACAAATCACAGAAACTAGAGCTGGAAGAGATATTACCATTCCTTTCTCTTCCTTCTGGATCAAAAAAAATAACTATGAGATAGCAGTTTTTGAGTTCTGTGATGTAGTCCAACCTGATCTTCAGAATCTCCAGTAATGAGGACTGTATAAGCAATTATTCCAGGGATATTTTTACTGTCATAGTAAATGTTCCTTATTCCTAATTAATTCCTAATTAAGCTTTTTATTGCTTGTTGTATTCTTTAAAAATATGGAAAACAGTTTATTTTTCTCTTCTTTGCAGCAGTTCTTTATGTGATTCAAGTGGGTTCTCTCATTTTCCGTGTTTTATTTCCACGCTAAGCCTTGAATAGGAGAAAGAATGCTAAAATAGTGCGAATAAATGTATTTACAATGGACCACTCCTCTGAATCACTGCATGACTCTGCAAAATAATTTTATTACAAAACTGTGCATTTATCACAACTGTGAAGATGGCCACGTGGATAGGAGTAAATAGGCATGGTCTAATATTTAATGTGGAACTCTACTACTAATTTCTACTACAGATTAGTTTTAGGTTTTTGTATAGTTATTTCAGAAATCTACCCTGAATCCAGTAGCTGTTATAGTACTGAGCAGAAGCAGTGCTAGATGTCTTCTGAAAACCTAGGTTTCAGCCTTAACACACTTGAAATCAGTAGGCTTTAAGTACCTACATCCCACAGGCATGTTTAAATAGCTTGCCAGTGAACTATCTTCTATCAAAAAAAAAAAAAAAAAAAAAAGCCCAAAAAGCTTTAGAAGTCCATAGTATTTAAGAGATAACATTTCATAAATCTCTGCTTATTTTTCATGAGACAGACAAAAAAGATGGATGAAAAAGACAATGGTATTTGTGAAAGAAATGCTGTGCAAAATATCTCTATTCTACCAATCACAAACTTTCTATTTTTACTATTGAAGGTGTTGTTGGGGTTTTTTTTGATATCTTAGAAAGTTCCAAATAAAGTTATTTTACTGGGAAGACAAATGCTGTTCATAGTTTAATTTTCAAGATTGTTATCTTTGTCCATACTTCAAAACCCCTGCATTTCAGTCCCTGGTGAGCACACATGACCAATACAACGCATTTGAAAGCTCAAAAATCTTGTCAAATCCTCAAATAACATCTGTGAGGCAATCTTTTATTCTCTTGCAAGCCAAATTCAACAGTTCCTACTCCAAAGGCACACTCGTGGATTCCTGAATGTTGTCAGACTGTATGAAAATAAATAACATGCTGTTCTTTGGAACCTGCTGAACACAAACACGGCTCTTCTTTGAAGGGTAATGCCATTTTGCTGTGCATGATGCCACAGACCCATGGAAAGCATGGTAACTTGCAGAAATCCTCTGCATGCTGCACCTGCACAGGTATGTTAGAATTAGAACAGGTAGAACTTGCTGAGTGTTTTCTGTTTCAAAATACCAACATAATCAAGTGTCTGCAAATTCAATTATTATTTCTTGTACATACACTGAATTTATACCATTGCAGTATTTTCTCTGCAAAGCAGTGAACATCTTCCATTAACACTCAGGCATGTCAACGTTAAGCAATCAAAATGGGAGAATTTTAAATTCTACCAAGAAAGCAAATACTTGGTAATCAGTCAGGGAGAACTCTGGGAAACCATGACGTGAAGGTCCCCATGGCCTCTGTCCCTGATGACCCAGTTATTATTTGATTTATGTGGACTTGCAGCTGCCCTCGCTTCGACCCCAGGAAAGGCTGTGTGGGAAGTTCGTGTCTCAGAGCTGTAGCATTGCTCTGCAGATTGTCTGGAGCCGAGTGTATGCACACAAACTGATAAATAGGGAGAAGGCCCAGTTCGCTCCAGCTGGACTCAGAGCTGGGATCACTGCTACAGCCCACGGACTTGCTCTGGAAACAAGAAAAGCTCTGCAACTGCCGTAGGTAATTCATTTACTTCTCTTAGTGCTCTGGGATTATAAATTGTTGTGGTAGTCATGAATCAATTTGCCAGGTGAAAATATTACAGGTATTGTGGATTTTTTTTTTTTCTTTTTAAAGTCTTAGCTAAATTAATATAGAAAACAAGCACTATTAAATGAAGTATCCTAGCTATCAAGATATTTTTCCAACAATTTCATTGGACGAACATAAGGACGTAAAATAAATTTTTAATTCAGTGGTTTGTCTACCTTCCCCAAAGTACCAGGAAAGCTGTAAGTTTCAAACAACATCCAACCTTTTACTTTACAATAGATATAAACTATACCTCTGCAATAATTCGTAATGAGGAAACAATTCCAAAAACAGATTTTGTCTGCAACTCAAGTAGTGAAATAAGTCATTTATATTACAGGAAAGATTCAAAAGGGTATTTTATGCCAAAGAAGGAACACAGTTAATGAGGAGA
Source organism: Phasianus colchicus (assembly GCF_987193195.1). Taxonomy (NCBI): domain Eukaryota; kingdom Metazoa; phylum Chordata; class Aves; order Galliformes; family Phasianidae; genus Phasianus; species Phasianus colchicus. The sequence goes on along the minus strand of NC_143460.1, from coordinate 2,242,891 downwards.
AAAATGGGATTTCTTCAAGCAGCAGCTTTTGGGAGCTTCACAGCACATTCAAACCAGGAAAACCAATTAAAAATTTAATAATGCATATGAGCTGCATATGAGACAATTCAAATGATCCTACAACTTTCCTTGTAAAAAAATCCACACTCTTTAATTACAGATGCTGTTAATTAATTGCTTGATTGAAACTCAGTATTTCTCCTGGCATTACACTTAGTAGCCATTGATTGTACTCTGTTGACTTTAACCTCACCAATTGAAAAACAAAACTATGTTTTCCAGAAGCAAAATTACTGTGACTCTACAGAGGTTAAACTTACCTTCTAGTTACGCTGTTTGTTAACATGCCACAAGGAATGCTAAATAAATATTGTAGAACTTCAGCTGAGTTCCTAAAATTCCCTGCAAACAAGAAATTTCCCTATGACTCAACTATCAAAATATTTATGATAGCAGTTAAAGTACTGTCATAACATAACTCCTTAAGAGCTCCTTAGAGCCTCTCCTGAAAGCAATGGTTTTCTGCATCTTAACAAATTTGATAGCAGTTGATAATGTTACTTTATTTTGTGGTACTTTATAGCAAGAAAAAAAAAAAGAAAGAAAGAAAGAAAAAAAAAGAAATAAACCACAAAAAACAATTCTTGCCATGAATAACAGTAAACTATAATTGTTTTGAAATGCTGTTATTTTTTAATCAATTAACTACTTGATGGTTTCCATTTTGATATCATGAAGTCTTCCAGTTAGGACTAATAACTGAATATTACTGAATTTCTGTATAAGATGGACAACCAGTGCTTTGAATAAACACACACTACAGTTTACATTGAACATTCTTATTTGAGAAAACTGATAACTGTCAAAAATAAATCTGCAAAAGTGCAACAGCTTCAAAAGAACTTAAGCAACTTATTCTTAGGTCAGCTTTTCAGAAGAAGGGAGAAGAATCTGTCAGCTGGTGGAGGCTCCTAAAAAAAAAAGAAGAAGAAGTAATCTCCAAATGTTCAGGATTTCACACACAGCAAAACAGCAGAAATAGCTAACAGTGTAGACAGTGAAGAAGGAAAAGGAAGGCACAACATGGCATGTTGAAATTTACTCGGAAGTCAGAATTTCTCATAAAGGACTCAAAACTGTATTGCTTGTGATACCATGGAACAAGTTATTAAAAAATGCAGCTGCTTTTGTTTCCAATTATTCCCACTTTTAAGGCTAAAGATCTTTTTGAGTCCTTTCTAGGAAATATTTTGTTGTGTTTTTGTTTTTTCCCTATTTTTAAAGCACACAGAAAGAATGGCTACATTTTGAGTAAATATACAAGAGAAAAATGGGCATCCATGATAATGATGATAAAATATTTTGACTTGGGAATGGCATGACTGTAAATGAACAAAACACCCAAAGCTCTTCCCCCAGTCTGATTTCAACCTTGTCCAAGTTTTTTGTTTTGAAAATTACTACTGGCTACATGTGCTACATGCTGTCAAGGTTTTAATGATTTCACAATGCGTAGCTCACCTCTGTGTGCATGGAGTGTTTACTTGCTTGCATGGCAAAGGGTTAATGAATGTGTGTGTGAGCTGAAGAAGTGTCCTTGAGATCGAGGTGCATTCCTGGGGAGCTGTTAGAGATTATGGACGTCACCTGGATTTTTGATAGACAAATATATGAAGAATCACATCAGTTTATCAATACCTGAAGTTCGGAGGAGGCTTCCATACTGCTGACTTATCAAACATATAGGGAGGAATAATCTAGGGAGGCAGAGGTGTGATTTTGACAGTCAGTCTTACAAATCATCAAAGCTTTCCAGTCTCAGAGCATTAAGTTCCATCCCTATATGTCTTGTTTTCTATAGTTTGGTTTTAAAAGGCTCAAAGCAATTCCATATCAGAAGAACAAACTTGTTAGCATTATGTTCTCTAATGTCAGAAAATGAAACCATTAAAATTTACACACAGGTGCTATGACTATTATATCTCATTTCAAGGTGGTATAACATTCCCCAAATAACAGATTTAGTACTAATTCTGCTATAAAATTCTTGTAATTTAAATGTTTTGATTTACAAAATCTTACTCTGAGTTGGAAATTCTGTGTCTGCAGCTGCTAGCTTATTAGCCATTAAAAAAATCAACAAGAAGGGCTAAGTCCTTAAAACCCTTCTCAGACATCTCTAAATTGAGGAAAACTTGACTAAATGATAGCAAGATGTAGGAGATGAAATGATCTGACCACCCCACACCAGCGATGTGTACCTCATGCTTCTCATGCAAGATCTGCGTCAGGCTGGATCAATGCAATTTTATTTTAGGTTCTGGTTTTTTATTACTTTATTTAAAGGAACCACTGGTACCCAGAAACACATTTCTCCATCAAATACACATATTTTAGAAAAAATGCAGACTTTGCCCACGCCAAATTGATCTAACTGATAAGGACTTCATGATTCAATGAGTAATTTCTCTTTCAAACAAATATTTACTAGCAGAGATAACAACAACAACAAAAAAAGGAGCATTCCAGTCTCACTGTACCTTTTCACCTTCCACTGGCAACACAAAGTGTTCAGTTTCAAAGCTATGTCAGGTTTGGGGGAAGGGACACAACTTTAGATCAGACTCCTTAAAGCAATGCATTCCTTTCCTCAGCTGTAGCTATGTGTAAGTGTTGCTTTATATCCAGTATGTGAGTCTTTCACAGAAGATCTTTAAATCCAATTTGCTATAAACTCTACAAGACACATAGAGAGAGTCTGGTTGCACATCTAAGAGCTTCATTTTCTTGCTTGCTTCCGAACACTTGCCTTTTTAATTTTCATTCTCCTTCCTATCTGTTCATAGAAAGCCTTTGAATAGCTCGTTGGCAAAGTGTCTTGTACAGAGCTTACTCACTGGCTGTCAGACACAAGGTATTATAACCCAGTGATGCTGGCACACATTCCCCCTGTACAGAAGGAAAAGCGGGCAAATAAACTATTTCTTAATTGATAATGTGTCAGCTACCCTAACGTCACTCAGCTGTTCAAGTAATGCCATAGATTGCCTTGACACATATATAAGCTCAAATATCATTCCTGCTAGCATCTATATAGACTTTTTTATTTTATATTTTTGTCACAACTTCTGTAATAGTTTTATGTCCTTCTTACACTATGGCACCCAAACCTGCACCCTGTGCTTGAGGTGAGGCTGCAGTGGGCAGAGAAATGGGACAATCCCTTTCCTTGCCTGGCTAGCAAAGTAAAGTTAGGAACAAAATAGTTCTAAATACACTTTGGAGATTTATGAATGGACTCTACACCAAATTCCCACTCATTGCAAGTATTACATGACTTTATGCATACCTCTATCTTTCTTACAGTCTGCAAATAGTTTCATATTCCAGAGTTTCCTGGGTTCAGCTCTGCAGGTAAGCCTACCTAGCAATTCCTTCTCCCATCATCTTCCCTTTATGTTTCCATTTCTCTAGGTCTCTTTCTAAAACGCTTATCCCATAGCAAAGTGAATGAAACATTGAGATTGGGAACAAAACATGGCAAATACATTTGTCACTGTACCAGATGGGTACTGTCTTGCTGAGCCCATACAGTATTATGGTAAGTAATGCTAAGTTGTAATATTGTGAAAAAGCAGTAAAGTAAGATGAATGTCTGCAGGAATTCCCATTGTTTTCTTAACTTTAGCATAACATTATAAGCTCTTAGGAGCTATGTATTTGACTAACAATGTCAAACAGAAAGAGTATTCCAATATATGAGCATATGCTCGTACAGATTTCTGTACACAGTGTGATTATGCCAACTGATCATTTCATATAAACATTAGTGGTGCTGCTTTCCTTTCACTGACACCAAGAAGATACAGATCTTATTACAGCATTCCAAATACGTTACAAATATATAATGGCTGTCTTATATAACTGTAATTGTGATAACTAATTTGACTAGGGGTGAGTTAAAGCAGTACTTAAAGTCCATTAAAAACCAAAGGACATACAAAACAGTTTTAGAAAAGCTTCCAGTTTTTACAGAGATCTGAACAATAAAAAACAATACTTGTTGCATGAGCTCTTCACTACAGCTGTGTGCATCTAAGGGGGCTTGGATTAAATTCAAATACTACAACCAGAAAAGCAGGAACAAAGGAAGAAGCCCTCTTCATAATTCTGTGCATACTTTTTTTTTTTTTTAATAATTAAAATTATAAAGGATTAAGTGTGGAAAAATGTTAAATAAAACAGGTCTTTGCTTTTTACTCTTCTGAGTTTCAACTTTGAGACTCCCACCACAGTAAATTTTACCACTCTGTAGTTTCTCAGATTCTTACAGTACAATATTTTCAAAATTATGCCTGAAATATATATGTCAACAATAAACATTTCACTCATTAATAAATATTCTTTTTTTTATGAGAAAACATTCTCCTTTAATGCAGACAACTAAATAAAAAATACTTAAGTGTAAATTTTATAGCTATATACTCAGTTAAGAATATTCAAGTATTTACCATCAAGAATTCATGTCAGTCACATGTCATTGCCCAAGCATTTAAGAAGCCATTTCTAGAACATTTAACATTTCACTTCAATATTAGTTATAGTTACAGGTAGCATGTTTTAAAAGAGTACGTCAGACTGTCTTCAAGAAAATGTGTTCTTCTAATATTTCTGCTTATTTGACTTAAAAAAATGCTTTTTTTTTTTTTAAATTAAAAAAAATCAGGTAACTGACATCAAGATATTCCCTAGGTTTTTATTTCATTTTCAACTTCTTCTTTTGTCGTCTTTTATCTAGATGTTTTACCAGAGCACATCAATTACCAGCTCCAAGACACTGATTTTCAGACTGCACCTTACTGTCAATACTCATCAGTTCAAATTCCTTCTCCAGTATTACAGTCACAACCTTCACAGTCCCAGTACAGTCCATACAGCCTGGACTCTCAGTACACTGATGGGCAATACATCATCAGTAACTGTGAATTAAGCAAGCCTCCTTTCACGGCTTCCCACCCTGATGACAGTGGATTTCAAGCACTAAAAAGGCCCAGATTAAACCACTCTTCTTTGAGGTTGAAGGGACAGGAAGAGCTGTGTGTTGTCTGTGGTGATAAAGCATCTGGTTACCACTACAATGCACTTACTTGTGAAGGTTGTAAAGGTAAGAGGCACATCTGTACCTTTCTGCACAGTGCTCAGAGCAGTACTGCATACCTGCCATGTAAACAAACACACTTCATTAAACTGATTTTTCTATGGGTGTCTGTAATGAACCTAAGGAACCCTTTGTCTAACACAATACCTTCAGGTGCACATTTTTAAAACATTTTTGAAGAAATGTTTTCTCTGTATATATTCAAGAGGAGCATTTAATAAAGCTGAATTTCCTATTGAGTATTCATTGGAATAGTACTTGTTTAAGTGGATGCTTATTTTTTTATCGTCATTTAATAGAGTTCTTTATTTATAAATCATTATTGTTCTTACTAGCTGTTAGTATGCTATTAATTCAGTTATTAATATGGGAGCTATCTTGATCAGTTAAAGAAATTAATTAATTGTAATTGTAACAAGTAATTAATATTAGTCAGAAAGAACACATCATAAAGAAAACACTTCATCACAAAGAAAATTTGAAACCAAGGTAATACTTTCATTGTCAAGAAAATAACAAAACTTTGAATTATGAAGTAAATCTCCTTAAATTCCTTTAGTCATAACCTCATGTTCTTCTGTAGGCTTCTTCAGACGCAGCATAACCAAAAATGCAGTGTATCGATGCAAGAATGGTGGTCACTGTGAAATGGACATGTACATGAGGAGGAAGTGCCAGGAATGTCGCCTGAAGAAGTGCAGAGCTGTGGGAATGCTAGCAGAATGTGAGTGCTCCCCCTGATAAATTCTTTTCTATAGCCAATCCCTTATCTCATTATAGCTTAAGTGACAGAACACAAGACAGTGGCCTCAAGTTGCATCAGGGGAGATTCAGATTGGAAGATGGGAAGAACTTATTCACTGAAAGGGTGGTTTGGCATTGTGCAGGCTGCCCAGGGAGGTGGTGGGGTTACTGTCCCTGAAGGCAGAGATGTGTGAATGTGGCACTCAGGGACACAGCTCAGCAGAGGACTTGTAACGTTAGGTGGATGGTTGGACTTGATGAACTTAAAGGTTTTTTCCAACCTAGATGATCCTGTGATTCCAAGTGGTATTCATCTGAACTTAATTTCACTTTTGGAAAGTTTAAGTCTGTAGCACTGCATCTTCATGTGCAGAACCTACCAATACTTGGGGAGTAGCTCCTGAAGTTAAAAGGACTGCTGTTCAAAGGCATTACAAAATAAAGCAGAAAGTACTAACGAGACAGCTAGATTCCCTAAACTTTGATAGTACAGCTGTCAGCTTCCAAGCTTATCAGATATGCGTTCACATTTGGAAAGAAAAATAAAGCATTAAAAAAATTGCACAAAACCTTTATGAAAAATTCTCATACTCATCTGTCCCAGTCACAAACCAGGTCACATGGCAAGACTGCAAACACTCAGGCCTTTTGTGGATACAGAACACCAACTCACTTAATCAACAGCACAATTCCATGTTCTCCAGGAAGCATAGTTCTTTATATCTCCTGATTTCAAATTGTTATCTGTTGAAAAAAGTTGTGCATTAATCCATAATTCCATGCCTCACAGGTTTGCTGACTGAAGTACAGTGCAAGTCAAAGCGACTCAGAAAGAATTTCAAACAAAAGAGCAGTTTACTTTGCAACATAAAACTGGAAGATGAGGGACTGAATAGTAAGCATGTATCATCTACAACAAGATCTGGAAAAGTGGGACATTTTTTCTATTTTAAATAACTTTTTTGTCATTTAGTTTGCCTTAACTCGTTACAGTTTGATTGGTTTATTTGTTTATTTTATTAGACTGTGGAGAAGGTGGAACTTACTCCAGGGGAACATCAACTTCTTGACCACATCGTAGCAGCACACCAAAAATACACAATTCCCCTCGAGGAAGCAAGGAAGTTTGTACGTATACAGAGCAATCAGCCTCTGTTACTGAGTTGTTACTATTCTAGGCAATGTATCTTGGCTGTATCAGATGTCTAAATGCTCTTTCATGCAGCTACAAGAAACCACAAGTCCTGAGGAAAGCTTTCTCCATCTCTCTGAGACAGCAGTTGTCCACGTGCAAGTGTTAGTGGACTTCACAAAAAGACTCCCAGGTAAACTCCTTCCTTTGGGAAGTGTTATAGAGTAGTCTGACTTTTTGTTTTTAAGGAGCAGAAGCTGTATTCATGGCATCAATGTGAGAAAAATACAGGCTTTAAGAAAACTCATTCAACTGACTACTTGATCTTACACTAACAATTGGGATTACCATTTATTCAATGTGAGAACAGATTAGAGCATTTTCTCAAAAGCTTATTCTGATCTACTTTTTCCCAATTTCTGACATGGAATAGAGATGTTTTCCTGACAGTACTTTGACTTCAAAACACCACCATGAGTGAATTCCCATTTTAACAAATTGTCTGAAATCCAGTTCAGTTTGCAACTCATTGTAGGCAACAAAGATATACGCTGGACACTGACAACAGCAATTTGTTTCTAGCCCACGAACTAGCAAGAAGAAAAGCAACAGCATTAGATAGTGTTGTGTACAAAAGTCTTTTAACAGTGGATCCTCCTTTTCATTAAAGGTATTTATTTAAAAAATCAGAGATAGAAATCAGACCACTTTAGATGCTTAAAGGCAGCCACAGCCTTGATTCTTAACAAGTCTCTCTCTTTGCAGGATTTGAAAGTTTAGCTAGTGAAGATCAAATTGCGCTGCTAAAAGGGTCAACAGTTGAGGCCATGTTTTTGTGTTCCGCTCAGATATACAACCAAAGAATTAATGAATGCCAGTCATCAAGTGAAAGTAAGTTGGACTAACAGGCTTTCTATAAACACCAGTAGTTCAGCCATTTTGATACAACTTCCAATTTAATGAATCTGAAGCAATTCCCTATTCAAGCACAGCACTACTTACAATAGTACCAGCAATATGTAAAAGCCCCCAAAGAAGGGCAACAAGGCTGAGGAAGGGCTTGGAGAATATGGCCTACAAGAAGAGAATGAAGGAACTGGGGCTGTTCAGTCTGGGGAAGAGGTGGGTGAGGGGAGACCTTATTGCTTTCTTCAAATACCTGAAAGCTGATTGCAGTAGCAGCTGACAGGATGAGGGAAATAGCCTCAGGTTGTGCCAGGGGAGGTTTAGGTTGGATATCAGGAAAAACTTCTTTACAAAAAGGGTTGTTAAGCACTGGAATGGGCTGCACAGGGAGGTGGTTGAATCACCATCCCTGAATGTGTTTAAAAACAGTCTGGATGTGGTGCTCAGGAACATGATTTAGTAGAGGGTAGTTATAGTTAGTATGGTCAGGTTGTGGTTGGACTTGATGATCTTTACAGTCACCAACTTTTCCAACTTGAACAATTCTACGATTCTAGAGGCATTTTTCCATAGAGTATTAAAAAAAAAAAAATTAAAAATGTTTTTTTGCTTTACTCCATTCTGAACAAAAAGCAACGCTTCTGTGAGCTTGCACGAATTATGAGGTGGATGGTTAATATTAGCTACATTACTGCTATACTGCTTCAAGTTTGACACAAGATTTTTACCAACTGGAATGTAACCAATGAACTCAGTGTAGAATGCAGAAAAAAAAAAAAAACCAAAAAAATCAGCAACTCTTTTCCCTACCTGATAAAAACCTGCACACTTTAGAGATGTGTCCCAAAGCAGATTCACACCCAACATGCACGGCTGTGTTAAGCTCAGCTGCCAGCTGTCACCTCTCTTGTTCCAGGTCACATCAGACGCTCTGACCACACAACGTGCTGCCACGTTCCAAACCTTGACAAGAACATGTATTCCATTCAAATGTCTCACAGCGAAGAGAGTCCGACTTCCACCACCACCACAGGTAAAATGGCCTCAGATTGCAACCCTTGGGGGTATTTTGCACGGCTGGCTCTATTCTCCATCACACGTGTCAGTGTGTCACACCCTCAGGCACCACACACGAATGGCAGAAGCAACTCATGCAATTTTTCAGCCCTTTTTCATTACTACTTTAGTAATTTAAATTGTTTTTTTTTTTTTTTTTTTTTTTTTTTTTTTTTTTTTTTACGTTTGTGAGCTGTTGTGTGCTTAAAGCCCGGCACTTTAAAACAAGAGGACAAACCAACAGCAGCACCTGCCTCTAACGCAATAACGCTCTGACGATCCTCTTCCATTTTCAAGGGATAACCGAGGAGTTCATCACCGCGCTGTTTTACTTCTACAGAAGCATGGGGGAACTGAAAGTCACCGAGACCGAGTACGCTCTGCTCGTAGCGACCACGGTGCTGTTCTCAGGTAGGCGGTTCCCGCGCTGCCCCGCACCCCCTCAGGCGGCGGCGGGCGCGCAGTGACCGCGCTGTGCCTCGTGCCCCCGCAGACCGCCCGCTGCTGAGGAACAAGCGGCACGTAGAAGAGCTGCAGGAGCCGTTCCTGGGCATCCTCTACAAGTACTCGAAGATCCATCATCCCGAAGACCCGCAGCATTTCGCCCGCCTCATCGGGCGGCTGACGCAGCTGCGCACCCTTAACCATACCCACGCCGAGGTGCTGGTGACGTGGCGGACGAAGGACCCGCGGCTGACGGCGCTGCTCTGCGAGGTCTGGGAGCTGCACTAGGCGGCGCCCGCCGCCACAGCGCTCCCGTCAGCGGTGCGATCCGCCCCCCGTCCCGCCTTCAGCGCGCGCCGCCGCTTCCCGCCTTTTTGTTCTCCTCAGCGGCCGAGAGAAAGAGGGAGGGCGGGGCGGATGGCGCGGCCGCGATGAGGCGCCGGTTCTGAGCCCTTAACCCGCTCCTTCGAAGCCATGGAAAAAGGAAAAGCGTTTAAACTCTTCGTGCCGCCGCGTTTGAGCGGCGGTCAGGTGTCTGCGGTCAAACCCCAGACCAGCGCTCGGCCCGCAGAGCCGTGCCAGGTAACCGAGGCGCAGCCGCCGAGCTGCCCGGCGGGAGCCGTGCCCACGCGAAGCCAGGAGAACACAAGCATGAATTTATTAATGCGCTGAAATGAATGAAAGCTGGAGGGATGCCTGTGAACAACTTCGAGTTTAATTTCAAAGGCTTTTACTTTTTTTTTTTTTTTTTTAATTCTATTTTCCCCCAACAAAGCCAGAGGGAAGCATCTCGGCCGTGTATTTTAACTGTACAGCACTGATGACGAATTGATGTCTGTGTTTGGTGCCACTAATTCATTGCTGTGAGAGGTACACACAGATAGACAGCGTTACCCTCTGATTTAACAGCCCCACCAGGTCAGCTGTGCAGTGAAAGCAATGCTGCAATGCAGTTATGTGAATTCCACAAGTACTGACACTTCCTATTAAACATATTTAGATTTATGTATGGTGTCCTGACAGGAGCTGAGCTATGCTATTTAAAAGATGAATTACTTTGACTTTCAAACCGCCTTGTAAAGTCAATTTTTTGTGCTGCAACTTTAATCTGATGTGTTTCGGAAGTACTGCTGGGAATAAAGCAAAAATATATATTAAAAAAAAAGGTGTATTTTATCCTTTATAACTGTGAACAAGCATTCAGTAGCTACTGAGTTCATAACTGTCATTAGAAACATCCACTTGTCTACCACAGTCTGTAAAGCACAGAGAAAGTCCAGCTGTTGGAAAAGCTGCTGTGAAGTAAAGCAAGTAGGGGAGCTCCAAAGCCAGCACTCATCCTTTGGGCTTTCAGAATAGTCAACAGCAGCTTCATTAATGGGAAATGCTTTATTTTTATTTTTAAATGTTAGCTGTATTTTTTCGGAGTTTTATAATCCTTCTTTGCAAAGCTACCTGTAAGAAAGTAATATTTAAATTTTGCAGGGTTTTAACAAATGCCCAGGTGATGATTTTAATTTACCTTTTGTAATGACAACTGCAGCAAGCCATGGTGAAATCACTGATGCAGGTAAGGCTAATGTAAGCATTTATTTTAATTAAAAATATATATTTTTTTAGATATATAAAATATCTAAATTATAGATACATAATTTCTATAATATATATACCTATAATATATATACTGCATATTTTTCCTTAGTTTTATAATGTCATAGTTGTAATACTGTTAGAGCCACACTGCTCTTTTTGCTGTAGTTTGTTTGCTTTTCTGGAAATACATTGATCAAAATCTTTTCCCATTTCAGATTCAATTTCACAGCAAACAAAACTTTGCTCTGAGGTGGATGAAGAGGTCAGCCAAGTATAAACTTTGCTTTTAAGTATAAACCTTTCATATTTAATTTCTTAGGGCCTCCTAATTTAAAGCATTATTAAGTACACACTCTGGTGCTAGAGGACCTAGTGAGAGGGGAATCATTAGCTTTAAACAGGAGTCACAGAAAATATGTCATTTAGAAAAGTTATTTCATATTCAATGAACAGACCTTCAGATAAATCTTTGGATATTAAGAGAATTTCCAAGTCAAAAGCAATAGTGCCTGGGAAGTCTTGGAGTTTCAATTAGGAATTGAATATTTTTGTGAATCTGGTTCTGAATTGGAAGGCACAAGGGTTTGAAGTCAAGATTATCCTTTGGAAAACCAAGTAGATTATTGCAATTACCTTGTCTGGCTTTATCTGTAAAGCAATGTCTTTAGTGGAGTGGTTGTCTCAAGCATTTGATTCTATGTTCTTTTTACCAATGTTCTGCTTAAGTATAACAGTAAAGCTAATTTTTCTGTGGTAGCTTTCTGTGCTGCCTAGGAAGGAAATGCTGGTGGCAGCAAGAAAATAGAACTTATTTCTTGCAGACCTTTTAGTGATTTTCATATCCCTGAGGACTGAACTTCTTTAGCCCTAGCAGATATTAGAACTAGATGTTCAGAACTGTAAAAATACTACAATGCTGCCAAAAGAAGGACAGCATTAGATGGCAATATACCCACGTACAGAACTGCCTTGTAACTACTCTTACCTGCCCAAGCCTCTGATCAAGCATGGCTTGTACAGTGCTTTGAAGACGTTCTAAGAGCACAAGGCTGGTTGTACTTTTTGTTACTTTGTATATGAGATAGCTGCAGGAATACATTGTGTGTCAAGATCTGTGATTCTTAAACTAGCAGGATCTGATCTTACAAGAGCAGGAATGTTCTATGAAGAGCCTAACAGAAGGAATCCTGGCTCCACTGATAATTCTAGCAAAATTTTATGGATTTTTGGTGATGTGCAGTTTATGATATCTTTAGAGCTATCAGTTCAGTAATATCACTACCTGAAGGCAGTAAGATATTTTTCACTTGTGCTTGTGTCACTTACATGTTCTGTGATGTCTGCTGATACAGACACAGCGGATACATGAATATCATTTCCTGCATTTACAATTTTGTGTCACCATCTGTGGGGGGGGGGGGGGGGGGGGGAACGGCTTGCTGTGATATTTCTAAGAGATAAATGTGTACATAAAACATTATTCATAACATTTGAGATTTAAATTGTGGAACTTGTTTTGATAGAATATGGAAACAATCAATGAATTGTATTCAAAACTCTACAAAGAGGCTGAAAAGATCAAGCGATGGAAACTGGCTGTAGAATCAGAACTAAAGCAGAAGGAAAGAAAATTTCAAGAAAATAGGAAGATTATTGAAGCACAGCGTAAAGCCATTCAAGAATTGCAGGCCAGTATTGTACACACGTGTTTAATATGTAAATGAAAGAGAAAGCTCTTCCTGACTTAGTGTGAAAATATTGTTCATACAGTTAAAGATTGCTATAGAGGTTGAAGAAATAATTTCTAACAGTTTGTGATGATTTAAAAAAACCACTTGGCTTGGAATCAATAACTTATGGTTCTATTGTTTTGAAAGGGAAAAAGTGCATCTTTTGTTTCTCAAAATAGGTTCCTTTTCTTTAACGATGCACATTCTATTATTGGATTATTCACACATGCAACATACTGTGGGGCTGCAGAAACCTATTCAAGGCTGAATAAGCTTTCATGCTCCTGGTCTGTGTCAACTATGCCAAGGCATATTTCTATGCTCAGCACACACAGAAAGCAGTTTTTTATCTAGTTGGTAACAGTGCAGAGCTCTGTGACTGAAATACATGTTTTGAACAATTTATCAGCCCTTTTACTTCTTGTTGCTGTTGTTAGGTTACCAAATCTAATGCAAACAAAGTCATCATTGATCACTTAACTTTTGCCTTAAGAAGATGGTTCTATGAGAAGGCACGCACACAGTGTGCAAATGTATGGCTGGATAGGATGCTTTTAAGTGCTTCAGTTCCTGGGGAATTATTGCTTTAATTATATAAAAGATGTAAGAAAAGATGTCTTGGTACATAATGTCAGATAAAGCAGATTTCTGTCTCTGGGTGCAGATAAATATTTTTTTCATATGAGATTTGAAAACTGAAAGTACATTTCAAATATATTTTCCAGTAACAATCTATTTTATATTTGTCTCCTGTGAAATTAGTTTGAAAATGAAAAGCTAAGTTTGAAACTGGAAGATGAGATATGTGAAAATAAAGATCTTTTAAAAGAGTAAGTAATGGCCAAATATATTTTTGTAAAAAGAATGGATTTTCTTACTGAGAGCTGCTTTAGTATAGAAAGTTAAACTTATCTTAAATTATAAAATGAATTAAAGCATTCACATCATTACTACACAAGTGTACAAAGTACCATACCTTCCTGTGACTGCATGTTATAGCATTATTTGTCTTCTTTTAGAAACAGTGCTTCAAGACACCTGTGTAACCTACTCAAAGAAACCTGTAGTCACTTCACAGAGAAGTCCACCAAATGTAAATGCTGTTTAAATCTTGATTTATAAAAGTAAATTTGCTTTGAACTTTCTCTAAACTCATGAATGAAAAAGCTCTTGTTAAGTTGTGAATAAAGCTATGTGAGGTTCAGTGCATCAGGGTCAAGTTCAGATATAAGGCAAGAATTTGAATACACGACTGTTTTGTAATGCTAAATTCAGGGGTGTTCTGAAGTTAGTATGAATGTTTGCTAAAATGTTACATGCCTGGGAGTTATTTATTTACCTAAATCCTGATACAAGTTTAGGCACTGCAAGCAATACTGATTAGCTACTGATAACCACTGGACAGGAGTGCTAGTTTCCTGAAATCTTGTCATGTTTGGCAGTCCCTTCCATATACCTTGAATATATTAAGATTTATTAGGTGGCACTTCATACCTCTTTTTAAGCAGTATAATTGATTTTATTTATCATTACCATCTTAAAAAACTTTGGGATCGGTATGCTCCTGTTTGGAGCAGTTAGAAACTCTTCACACTAAATTGGGCAATCCAAGAAAGCTGGCTAACCTAATTAAATTCTCAAGGTTTTTAAAAATATGTGGTTAACTTGTGATCTTAATTTATATGAAATTCGAAATTGTGGTGATAATCTTCAAAATTTGATTGTCTTGATCCTGGATACTTAAAAAGTATATAACTCTTAGTCTGACAAATACAAATAGCTGTGTATACATTTACTGTGCTCCTACGGTAGCTGTGTTTCTCACTGTTTTCTATATGTGTTTTCTTACGGGAAAATAATACAAATTCAAAAACTGAAGTCGTTATAAGGTGAAGTATTGTAACAGTTCTGTAATGACAGTTCTGTGCTCGTGGATATCTGCTGATGGGAAGTGCTAAACTTTGTCTTGTATAAAGTGTACAACTTTTGGCACACTATTTCATAATTTGTTTTTTTTGTTGTTGTTTTTGGGTTTTTTTTTGTTTATTTGTTTTAAATAGGAAAAGAGCCTTTTTAAAATTCCTTTCCTTTAATTCACTATGCTGCTTAAGCATAATGACTTGAACAGCTGGCATTCTTTTCCAAAGGGATAACTTTATCATACATTCTTATTTTGATAGATGAACATGAAAGAGAAGAAACAAGGCAACTATATGAGGAACTTAATAACAACATTGAAGTAAGTGACATGGTGTGTTAAAAAGCTCAAATGTAATCCAAGTTAAATGCATTGAAATATCTGGATTACGTGTACATGTCACTTATAATATGAGGCATCATTGTCAATGACAAATTTTATATAGTAAACAGAGTCAGTGGGCACATGGAATAACAGTTAGTTATTATCAGTCATTGTAACAACTAAGAAAGGCACAACACCTTCTCCATTATTTTAGGACCAAGAAAGATATCTCATCCTTGAAATTATTTAAATAAAACTTATTAAACATCCAATTTCAAAAAAACAGCATCTGTTAACTCAAAGTATGTTTATGCTCAGACTAAAGATTTTAACTTTTTTTCCTATATGTACATAAATAAGTGTGTAATAGTGGTGGGTTTTTTTTGTTGTTGTTGTTGGTGTTTTTTGTTGTTGTTCTTGTTTTTTAAACATGCTACAAACATTGCTCCTTATTACTGAAAGTACCTAGTTTTACACAAATGTATGTATCAAATTTTACTTTTAGAGAATGATAGTGGCATTTGAAGAGCTTCGCGTGCAAGCAGAGAACACCAGACTGGAAATGTGTTTCAAATGTGAGAGTTGTGCTTACTGTGTTTCTGCTGCAGGCTTCACAGATCCTACTGCTTGCAGCTGCAGGCTGGATGCTAGAATGGTGAACTGTGAACATTAATACTGTTTTGACACTATGTCCTAGAACCACATTGCATGATATTAGAGTGATAGAAGGCATCACTATTTACTTTAAAGGAACAGATGTTGGAGATAACCAGCTAAATTCAGTCACTTTGACAAGGGAACCTCTTATTTCTTACCTGAGTCTTATTCCTATAAAATGAGTTACAGTCTTCCTCATGGTATAGCCTACTACTTTCTCTGGTAAGACTTTATTACCACCTCAGCTTCTCTTAATTTGGGATAAGCCTTTCAAATTTCCTAGGAAAGGTAGATTTACTGCAGTGCAGGAGGCTTCCTTTTAGACTTTTATACTTCTTGTTTAAGTTTTGCGTCTGATTAATTGTTCCATCAATACAATTAGTAATTTACTGAAAGTCTGGACCCTGTCTTACTGATGCTACCTGCTGTGTCTGGGCCCTTCATTGTTTTTTCTACTAGGTCAGAATTGAAATCTTATTTTTGTAATAGTCACTAAAAGTTTTAGTTTTGTCTATGAAGTACAGTCTGGAAATCACTACGTATTTTATGTGGTTGGTTTATTTAAATGTTAATGCATTAGTATACAGGTACAGAAATTCTGATCAAGTATTTGCTTTATCTACCACTAAGGGCCTGCCTCATTTTTACAAACATACTTCTGCCATTTTTCTTATAGCAATCTATTAACAAATACATGTAGTAATGGAGTAATGTTGTGGAAAGCTGACACAAATGGTATTTTGTCTGATTAGAAAGGTATTTTAAAAACGACCTCAACAATGCCTCTTTAGGAAACAAATTGTGCAGTTGTACAATTGTAAACAATCTTAAATAAAAATTGCATTTCTCTTGGAGTTTTAGCTAGTATATTAAATATTGATATTTTGATTTTTTTTTTTATCAATAGTAAAAGAAGCAGAAGAAAAAATGGACAACTTTGAAAGAGAATGCAAGCTAGAAGTCAGTATGAAGGAAAAGCAGGTTTGCTCAGTTTTAAAATCTAATATGCACAGACTTATTTTTGCCACAAGTCTTGCAGTTTCATTAATATTTGATGTCTATCTGCTTTCATGACTCACTGATATTACTATCATTCTAAAAGTGCTTGTTATTTGCAAAATATTTGTAGTTTGGAAGGATGGGAATCAATATTGCAAATTACATTCAGATAGTGTGTTCCTTTAGTTATTTGGAATAAAATTTGAATTTGGCTGCCGTATTGTAATGAGGGATGTTTCTGTGATGGGATTTAGCAGTAACACATGAGCACCAAATAAGATTGCCTGTAAAAGAAGCAGCTTATGCAGAAGTATAAAATTAACCAGAAAGCAGGTATTGTTCATATCTGCTAAGAAGAAAGGTGAGAAGAATGGCCATAACCCATAGCAGGCTGTGGATTAGTAGGAGAGGTTTAGGAGCCTGAGACTGGAGTAGGCATTTGTAGTGATGAGACATCTGTAATGGATGATGGAATTGAAAATTTAATTGTGATACAGTTCTAATTTGTAAGCAAGAGACTGAAAAGCAGTGTGTACAGGAAGATCAAACACTGTTGTTTTTTTTTCTGAGGATGGATGTGACATAGCAAAGATGCAGAGAGTGTTTTGGGGCATTCATTACTGAATGAATAAAAAATGGGAAAGATAACAGTTGGAGCCATCAGATTCTGCTACCTTTAGTGACATTCTGGTATCTTTAGTCTGTTGGAATTCATATTCTGATGTTGAACTGAAGAGCTTTAAGACCTGACCACTTTATTTAACTTGAATTACAGCAGTGTGTTTACTACTCATATGTGAATAAACAAAGACGAAAATCTACCTTCTTTTTTTAGACCTGTGTGATTATTTTAATTTTGTTAGATTTCAGTTCTTACTGTAAGGTGTAATGAAAAAGATGATGTAATAAGAGACATCAAGACTCACCTGCAGGAATCAAAAAATAAGATTGCGGACTTAGAAGAAGCAAAAAGTAAGAATTATTTCTGCTATATTAAAATACATTTGGTTATAGGAGTATGGAAAACAGAAACGATGATGATTTCATCCTGGTAGTAGTTAACAGGAGAATTTGGGACCTTGCAGATCTTATTTTCATTTGGAAACAATTAAGATTCTGCTGGTGTGAACTGGACTTTTAGCATATTCTCCTTTTATATAAAATACAGGCCCTTATTTCATAACAAAGTTTTACTCTTCAGTCTTAGACAACACCCTCTTCTTGTACTGACAAGAGAACTTCACTGTGCAGGACTTGTCTTCTCCTGCTTTTCCATATGCTCTTGCACGTACATGGTTATGCTGCTATAAAGGTGCCATATATACACCAGAGCATGACACAGCCCTGCCTGTGCTCTTGGGATTGTTCTGTTTCCACTGGTTTGGATAGTAAACATGTGGAAATAATAGTGTTTTCCTGCTTACCGCATTAATCTATTTAAGTTCAATCATCTCATATCTGTTCAGAAGTCCATAAGTGTTCTGTGTTCAACAAGACACATTTTCACATATTTGACAAGTAACTCCAAGTGTTACAGCTTTTAAATGGGATCATATTTGCAAACAGGCAAAAGCCTGAGATCAGAAGCATGAGTAATTTTGAAAGGATCTTTTGTCTCAAGGATGAGTCAAGCAATGAAAGCTTTTGAAGACAGGGGAAAATACTTCAGTTGTGCACACTTAGAATCAGGTGTGGCTGGGAAAACTTATGCTTTAGAACTTCGTTTTCAGTACTTCTAAAGCTATTACAAAATATTTATACTGTATGATACAAGTACCTTTGTTCTTTAGAACTGAGACAGTTCTTGGTCTCCCCTTCCCTGGGTAGTAAAAAGGCAAGTTTAGTGTCATTTTTATTCCAGATACATGAGTGACTGTATTTTCTTAAATTTTATAGATGTTACCAATTTTACATTTTGGATACAATTGCTAATTAATTTGAATAATCATCTCATGTAGTTTTTTTCCTTAAAAATTATATGAATACATTATGCAACTTGATTAAGTTGTAGGAATATGTTTATCTGCAGAACACAAATTGAAGCATTTTGAAGGAAACATTATTTTCCCAAATGTAATTTTGTATATTTTCTACACAGGACATGAAGGGGAAATGTTAAAGGAATCTCAGCTCAATCAAGAATATTTAAAGGCAGAACTGGAAGAAGCTAAAAATTCATTGCAAAAAACAGAGGTATAGCTTGTTTGTAATTATGCAATTAAGAATCTATTTATACCACAAAAATAATTGCTGATACTCTAGACGCAGAACAATTGTAACTGGTTGTTACATTATGTGTTTGGAAATCATATAATTGTTTTGTAGGCTACTCGAGAGAGCTTAGAAACTGAACTGCAGAGTACAGTGAAAGCATTAATTCAGGTCACTCAGGAGAAAGAAACACAGATGGAAGAATGTAAAGAAGCAAAGGCTTTGCATGCATCCATGATAGAAGAGTTCGAGACTTCTACTTACAATTTGAAAAGCTTGCTGCAAGAAGAACAAAATAGGTAATTTAAGTTGTTTACAATCAAAGATTGTTCTTACAGGTAAAATACCAGAACTGCTGGGAATAAAATCTAAGTGACGGTCTGGTGCAAGAAATTTTTGGGTTTTTTTTTTTGAATCAGCAATAAGTTTTCTTTTTAATCAAAGTTAGTTTAGTCACTGAGTCATCATTTAACTTAGATATCACTTCTTTGTCCTCCCTTCCTTTTTTTTTTTTTTTTTTTTTTTTTTTTTTTTTTAAATATATACGTCTTTTGCCTACCTAATTATTTGCATTATTAGCCCTTAAAGATGGTTATATAATAGTTTGGGTTGGAAGGAACCTTAAAGATGATGTAGTTCCAACAGCCCTCAACCTCCACTAGATCTCCCTGCACATGGCTGCACTGCTTGGTTTTGTATGGATGCAGTTCTTGACTAACAGAGCAGGCATCTCACTTGTGATGTAGAAGTTCTTTAATAATGAAACTTTTAATGAAGAAGATATTATTCGTTATGTGATGATAGTACTGTTTAATACTGATCTCTACTATTCCTGTTTTTCAGGTCTTCTGTAGTTTTAAAAGTTATGCATATGTTAAAAAAAAACCCTTAGCAACTAAAATGAACTTTTCTAAAAATGGGAACAGAACAGTAGATGTGTATTTTAATATTATCACAACTGAGTTTTTCAGTGAACAGCGATTTTGTGTACGTGGCAGTAAGTAGTTACAGGCTACGGCAGACCTAAAGAATAAAGGGAGATGAAGGTGAAATTCATATTCTGGCGCATCAACCTAAGTGCAGAGAATGTAATTTTTAAAATTATACTGATTAATATTGATCTATGAGAAAATAAATCGTTGTCCTCCTGATTTTCATAAAGAGGTACAGCTGTATCTGCCTGTTAAAAAGGCATCTATATAAAACATTTGTGGTATGACAGTCTTATTGTCCCTAAGCTTTCAAAAGCAATACTGTATACTAAACAGAAAGTGTTTGTAATTATTAGATTGAAGAAAAACGAAGATGAGTCAAAACTGCTTATGTTGGAGCTCACAAATAAGTCTGCTGAGCTTGGTAAGATTTGTAGAAAGAAAGAATACAGTAGTAATAACATTTTTTTTATTCATGGTCACTCCTGGAAGTCATTTTGGTTTCTCACATTATTCCAGTTAAGACAAGCAGTGCTCCAAACCAGTTTCAGAGGGAGAGTGTTAGGCTGCTGAACAATAGATTCCAAGAATAACTTCTGTAGTACGTAGCAGAGATATAACACCCGCCTTAGGCTTTCCTGCAGACTGCTTACCCCTTAGTGCTTACAGTAGTTAGCTTCAAATATTACTTTGATACCTTGTTGTAATGTGATGAAAAGCACAACAATGACAGCAGGCCCTAGGCTGAGCAAGTGAGAGTTTGCTCACCTGCAACACCCATGAGCACAAAAATAAAGGAAAGAAGCTGCTTACCTTCAGAAGGCCACAGGCAGGGATCTCAAGCAAGATAAACTCACCTGCTCTGCTAACCCTTAAATGAGGTTTTGGAAGGAGTGGATCCTGGCTCCACCCCTTCCAGCCACTCAGGTGCACCGCATGCAGCCGAGCTCCCCTGGCTTGGCCCTACCTTCCTACCAAGTGCTCAATCACTGCTTCAGGCCATGACTTTGCATTTCCACTAAACCTGTGATTTCTACATAGGCACTCTTTAGCCCCAAACCAAGACTGGTACGGTTTGCCCAATGTGCAGCATATGTCTACAGTCCTGATATGATAGACAGGAAACATGGTTTAGTATATGTTTTGAGGGAATATAAATTTGTTCAAAAATTGCTGATAAAGGCCTGTCTAGAACAAGGTGAGATGTGACCTGTAATAATAACAGAGCAAAAAAATTAGTTTGATGCACAGTACTTGCAAATAAATACCAATAATGTGAATGTGCATGTAGAAAACACATTTCAAAGTTACTAATAAGTGGATTCTTTTTTCAGCATATCCGGATTTTTTTCTAGAAAATTACAAATTCATCAATACACCAAGACTATTCCTTTGTATACATAAATACAGTCCACACTATAGTATTTGAAAACATGGCTACAGAGAGCATAATAAGCTCTGTATTTTATTTCAAATCAATACATGGCTTTTGTTCAGATGTACACTCACTAATAACTTTCTGAATATATATATAATGTAACTCTACATTCAGATTAAGTAATAGTTTAGGTTATCATTAAGCTTTTAGATTTCTGAACTTAATTCAAGAAGTTTTGATAACTGAGTACTGCAGTCGGATTTATTATTTCTATTGTCTGCTGTATATCAAAATTCTGTAACGCTAAATATCTGTTCAATAACTTTACATTGCACATGCTGCAGAAGAGATGACTAAACTAAAACGTGAGAAAGAAATGCAACTTGAAGAGCTGTCTGAAACACTGGTAAGTGTTGTTCATTTTATTAGTCTCATGGCCTTTACCTTTTATGTGAAGTCTCTCTTGCCTCATGGGTACCTTATATGACATATAAACACTGTTTAATATGCCTTAATGTTGCTTTCTTATCTGTCTTCCAGACTATTTTGCCATTTTCTTTGAGGTACCTGATTTTTTCTACTGTTTTATATGTTTTTTTTCTTCTATTCAAGATTTCTGGTCATTTCTTCCTTTATTCATGCCTATTCGGGTACCATTCTCCATGGAGATGAAGATTCCTTACTTTTAGTTATGCCCAGTACTCACTACTTCCTCACCTTTCTGAAAAATACTTTGTGTGTGTGATGAGCATTAGCTCACGCACTGTGAACACCAAACATATAATATTTAAGTCTGAAGGATCAACCAGTTTTCAACAGTAAATATAATTCCTTGAGTGGTTGGCTTTCTTTATAATAATCCTTTAGAAATTAAACCTTGTAAAAGCTGACCTTACTTTGGTATTGAAAGGATAACCCAGCTTCTGACACCACCCAGAAAAGGCAGTGGAATTTGTGAAAAGCTTTTGTGTAACAAAATGATGGATTCAATAAGCAATTTCATAGATTTCATGGGTTTCTTACTTCACATGTCTATTGCAATTATTTTACTGTTTGAGAGGTATTAATTATGGAGATGTTTCCTCCATGCTTCAGTGTTCAATATCTAGGAAGCATTGCTTATTGTGTTGATACCTGTTCCTTTTTAGAGAAAACATATAAGAGTCTGAGTCTGCTGGGAGGTCTTATGGTTATAACACGATGTATTCCCATGGTGTTCTCATCTCCTTATAGGGAAGTTTCCTGAGGTTCATTTACTGTTATGGAAACCTGAGTTATATGAAGAATACTTTTAATACAGGCTTATGTTAGTTATGAGCTGTATTCACTAGTCCCAGAGGAAACTATCTCAGTTAAAACAAGATAACAGGAAACTAGGTTTGCATGTTACCAAATGTGATTTACCACATGTACCTTAAGTACTGCTATGCATTGAATTTTCTAAACTGAGTTTCATCAATGTTCTTAAACAGGGAAAAGCTGAAGAACTTCTAGTGAAGAAGAAAGATCTTGAGGCTACTGTTGAAAATTTGCAAGAGAGAGAAAAAGAGATGAAAAATATTCTTCAAGTCAGAGAGGTCTGAATAAAGGGTGATAGTAATTACTTCATTACTTTTATATGCGTATATATGTAACATAATAAATGTCATGTAGAGTTAGGCCAATGGTCTATCCACTGCAGCATTCTGCTTCTGACAGTGACAGCCAAAGTTACTAGGTAGTAGAGGAGCCTGGCTATTAGCTGTGGTACATCCTCCATACATTCCTACAATAACTGTATTCAAAGGATATTTGAGGACACATCCCTGTCAGTTCCCTTTGCTATCAGTTTATAGACTTATGCATTCACTTGTCTCATCTGTTTTGTTTCTCTGCTCATGCTATTAGTCTCTACAGCCTTCTGTGATAAGAAATTCCAGAAGTTCATTATATGCTATGCTTAACTAAATATACACTGATCCACATGCTTTCTCTCTCTCCCTGCTTAAATGAACTGCATACCAGTACCTATGGTTTCACTGTATCACTAGTTATTCAGAAGAATTAGTGTTCAAAGCATTTATGCATTATAAAATTATATACTTTGTATCTAAATTATATTTGCCTTCTCCTGTAACAACATCACATTTCTGACGGAAGGGTTTCACTTTGTAGTTCAGAATGCATCCAAAATATTTACTTGTTACATAATGGTAGAATTCTGTTATTTTTTTAATATAAAGAGAATTCAAAAGCTTATGTCAGAGAAGATACTGACTTTATTTAAATGCCCATGGAAAGGTAATTTTGTCAGAACTTTTGCAGACTACTTAGGCTACAAAATAGAGGATACGTTTTCATTCACATCTGAGTTTAATGTCCCACAATACTTCCACATTACATCAGATTGATGTAAAGATAAAGTCTGTGTTGTTTATGGCTTTGGCTTTGTTTTATCTTAAAGCTTTGTGTTGTCAGTTCAATTCTTACCGCTTCCTTGCACTGTAGTTTATCTATGTGCATTCAAAATATTGTTTTTCTTCTACAGAAAGAAATGTGTGATCTGAAAGTACAGCTGACTTGTTCAGTTGAAAAGGAACAAAATTATTTGAAACAACTCACAACACTGAATGCAGATCTTGAACGAGAGGCGTATGATCATTTTTGATTTAATCATTTTCAGTGTTACATAGAAGTCATTTTAATACAGAACCAAATCATCTGTGATTCTTTTCTTATGGAAACTTTTAACTTATACAGACAGCGTTACATTCTTTTTATAATTATAACGTACATTTTATGTATGTGTGCATTTAATTATACTGTATCTCAGTGTCTTAGTTGTTTTAACATGACTAGAGTGTTTCTGAAATCACCATTAACTGCTTTGAGATGGATGTTAAACTACATTCTTGTCAACTATTATATTTATGCTACTGACTTATTCCCATTCGTCCTCCTATCGCCTTTTTGTGTTACTATGACTCTATGTTAAATTTGTTGCAAAGATTGCATTTGCAGATTCAGGCCTGGACTTTTTCAGTGTGAAGTAACATTTTATAACAGATAAATCTAATTTTAACAGAAATTTCAGAGTATACATTCTTATTTCTCTTGACCGTTTATCCTAAATTAGACTAAAGAATGAGCAACTAACAGTGAATATCAATACACTGTTATTAGAGAAAGAACAAATGGCACAAGAGAAAAGTAATATGGCTACAGAACTCAAGAAACTGCAGGAAAGTCATGAGGTGAGTTGCAATCTTCCATCTGTTTTCAAAGGACAGGGTTATGTTAAAAAAAAAAAATCATTTCGTAAACTCCGATGATATATTTCTGCAGATTATCTGAATTGTTTTTTTCTTTAAAAAACAACACAAATGCAGTTACTCTTGTGAATGTGGCAGGTCACCGTACTGATTAAGATGTCACTTCAAATTTTACTTATTTTGTTCATATGGGTATTTATTTAGGATCAAAGGGAAAAAGAAGAAAATATAAAGCAGTTAGTAGAACACCTGGAAGAAGCAAATGGTCAGCTAAGGCAAGTCAATCTCAGTGTACAATATAATTAAAGGAAGTAAGTTTGTTTCCTTCATGGTTCATCTGAATGTTGTGTGCTGCTTTCTATTATATGTGGATGTCTCTTATATGGAAATAAATCATGGATAAATAGTAAATAAGCTGTATTGAAAAAGTAATATTCTTAAATATACATTTACTAATATTTGTTAATTTGGCATTTAGAAATGAACTGGAGTCTTTGAGAGAGAAGATGGCAAAGAAAGGTGAAGAGGTTAAAAGCAAACTGGATGAAAGTGAAGAAAATGTAATATGGTTTCTCATTTGAAATATAACATCACCTGTAGGATATAATCTAGATGTTGTTTTTTTTCTATTCTGCAGAGCCCTACACGTAGGGATGTTCTCTCTTAGAGGTTTTATTCTTTCAGTGCTGCTACCAATTGAGTCAACATATGTATATATCCTGAGCCCTAACACTTTAAAAGACAAGTACCTTGCCTGGAATGTCCAGATTTGCCATATTTTAGGCAAATTTAGAACCTCATTTGATTTATTATTTTCATATACTCAGTAAGCAATATGAGCTTCAGATTGAATGTGTTTAAGTGTTACTGCTTTTTTACTCCATTATCAAAGCAAACCTGCTTTTTTTTAACATCACAATGGATTTCAAAATTTTATCATAAAACTCAAAGAATGTATTTAGGACATGGGATGGTTTCTTAGTTTTTTGGTGGTTTTTTTTTTTTTTAACAAATAAATACAAAACAGAATCAGCTTAATTATTTTTGAGGAAACTGCTTTGAAATTGTAACACTATTTATTAACGATTCTGCAATTACATATTTTTCTTTTTTAAGAAAGTATAAAAGTTCTCACAATGTTCTGACTAGATTTACAATTATAATTCCAGACTAAGAGTATTGAAAATGAAATTTTGAAAAAGGAAAGACAGTTGAAGATGCTAGAAAATAAGGTAAGTAAATTAATTTCTCTCATAAGGACCTGGTTAGCTGATATTAAACTACGTGATATTGGGCTGGAAATATTCTTGTGGCACTTCATGGTAAAAACTCCAACCGTTATAACATGTTGGCATTTGTTTCAGTCTCACTGGAATCATATCTTTTCAAATGCATGTTTTAGAACTTTCACAGTAGTGTCTAAGACATCGAGTCATTTTTAACAATTAATGTTTGAAATATCCCTTCAGTTGAATACTGTGAAGAAACAGGTGGAAAATAAAACAAAGTGCATTGAAGAGTTACAACAGGAGGTAAGTACATTTTTTAGAAGTATTGAACACAGAAAACATGGTATTCTGAGGTTGCTCTTCAGCTGTCCTAGTCTGGTGTGATTTCTTTAGACATACTTATGTAATTCATAACATTTCCTTTCTTTTCTTACCTTTGAGAGAACTGAAGGGTCACCTCTGGAATTACTTGATTTGCAAAATCATTCTTACTTTTGTAAAATGCAACTATCGTAATAATATATTTAATAAACTTTTATTATTTTCATTTAGCATGTGGCGTCATCGATCTATGATATCATACTTTATTTATCTCATTAGAAAAGAATTATACATTTGGAAAATTGTCAGTAACTGTACTGTAAAAATATACAAGTTTGTATTTCTTTTTATGACATCTGCACATTTTCTGTCAGCAGCATTTCCCCAGAATAAAATTCTCAAACCACTTGCTTAGAATCAATAGATCACAATATCTGTTGTTTCTTAATAGCACAACACAGTTATGCTATTATGTTTATTTATATATAAGCTACATTTAACAAAAGCTGGAAACACTATGTGTCTTAGTTTTTGTTCCTTTTTCTACATCCTCATTCCTTAATATCTGTTTGTTAAAGTAGTTTAACACTTTCATTTGGAGATTTGTTCCGGAATCTGAAGTGGAGAACAAGAAGAGAGTTATTTGCTTGCTGAAAGCTGGAATTTGGGGATTCAGACTTACGGTATGAGATTAAAACATTTCATAGCCCTATTCACTTTTATTGATATTATTTTCCTTTAACAGAATAAGGCACTGAAAAAGAAAATGACGGCAGAAAGCAAGAAAACAAGTAGTTATGAAGGGAAGGTAGGTTTAATTCATGTCATATATATGGTGATGTTAAAACACAACTACTGCAGTTCTGAAGTCTCTGTATAATTATTGATAAAACGTTAAACACATTCTTCTATGTTTTATGGATTTATGATATGGATTCTACAGGGCTAAATAAGCCCATGATTTTTGGAAGGTGATTCAATTTTCAGTCATTGGATATAGGACTTTCAGATATTTGTAAGAAACATCACTTATCAAGGAATGATGATCCTAATAAGTTATTTTCCTTTTTTTTTTATTGATAGAATACTGAACATTACTCAGCAATGCCACACAACTGGGCAACCTGATCTAGTGGGTGACAAACAGCCCACAGCCGGGGTTGGAACTGGATGAGCTTTAAAGTCCCTTCCAACCTCAGCTGTTCTAGGATTCTATGACTGTACAACTGATTATGCTTCATTTTCTTACCCAGCATTCCACACCAGCAATATTAAAGAGTCTTCTGTGTAAAAGGCAGGATAGTGTCAGATTGCTGCTGGGTCATTCCTCTATACTGTAATGATTCTTTGTGCTTTGCAGGCTCTAGTTTTAGGACTGCTCTGTTGACTGGGATGGACAGAACTGCAGTCTTCTCTGTCATGTTTCTACATGTATTTTCTAAGTCTCTTCAGGCCAAAGTTCAACTGTTTAAGATAAAAACTGAACATTAAATAGGAAGTAATATAGTCACATACCTGAAAAGTACAGAGTGGCTCTACTTAAATAAAATGGAAAAAGACCAAATGGGCATATTAATTTTTGAACAAATAACAATACTTCTGTACTCTCTAAAGGTGAACAAGCTACAGTTAGAGATGGAAAATATGAACAAGCAACATAAGGCAAGAGTTGACATTTATGAAAAAGAAATTGAAGCAAAAGGAGTAACTGAAAATAACTTACTTGAAGAGGTGAGAGTTGTTATTTTTTTTCATAACTTTTAATTAGTTTCTGAAGATCAATGCTTGATATATTTTATGAAGCTATATCCATGAGATTCCCTGCACTTACATAATAGTCTTGTAAGCATAAATTTAACTTCTTATGTATGCCAGTGAGCAAAGCTTTAGAACACTAAATCCTTTAATCTGAACTCTTTACATGTCTTTAAAAATAAGAACCCAGTTAAAAAAAATATTTTTTGTCAGGCTATTGTTCACAGATGTTCTATTCTTGGTATAAGTACAGAATAAGCAAATAGGTTAATAATGTTTCTCATTTTACTGTTTTCCTGGCCACACTTTTTTGTTTGACATCAAGATATTAATTGGAATATAAAAGAAATGTTACACAAGTGTTTGAAATTGCACTGTGGTTCAGAATGACACTTGTCTGCCATGGAAGAATGGATGTATTTTTAATCTATATTTTTCCATTTCAACAAATGTGTAGAAGATGCAGGATTAGAAAAGAATCTTCCAAGCAGGTAAAGATTTCACTAAATGGGATTGTATATAGATTGCATTAATTAAAAGAACCTTGTTACTAACAGGTAGAAAAAATGAGGTTACTTGCTGATGAAGCAACAATAGCACAGAGAGAAACTGATATCCGATGTCAACACAAGATAACTGAAATGGTGGCACTTATGGAAAAGCATAAGGTAAGCTTCCTAGTATAGGATATTATGATAAATAAAAACCTTCCAAAACCAGAATTTACAAGTTAGAAAGTAAAACTTCATCAGAGACCCAAGTGTGGAAGCATGAGGTTTAACACTCTTGATTTTTCATCTTTTAAAAACAAATTCACCTTCAGATTTTGAAAATGTGTCTACTGCCACATAAATTCCATTTGTGTAAGCTGCAGAGAATCTTAACACGATGTGATCTATTAGCACGTTTGAACTCCCAGTAATAACTGAGATGTGATGGTGGTAATGGTTTTTTGAAAAAGTCCTGTAGGCAAAGTTTGTGCTTTGTAGTCCTAATGTAACATTTGTCAATATTTTCAGTATTTTTCAATTTCTTCTTTCAATCAGGAGACTCTTTAGTGATCTTCAGCATTATAACTTAACATATTTGAATGGACATTTTTATTACTCTGTTTTGCAGCACATTTAGCAGATCACATTAACAAAAATAACGTGTCCAGCTTTACGTACTGGGGCACACATCACTGTGCAAAGATCAAGCACTCTGTGTTGCCTTATGGAATAACAAACAGCACTGCTTGTGAAGTTTCTGTTGTACTGTTTCTGCAGAGGTGTCAGTGTGTGTTCACAACGTTTCCTGAAGCTCCAGAAGAGATTTATTTAAAAAAATAAATAATATTTTAAGATTGGACAGATCTATAACATTTAGTCCAATGACTAAAGTTCTTTTTTTTTTTTTTAAATACAGCATGAATATGATAAAATGGTTGAAGAAAAAGATACAGAGTTAAAACTATATAAGATAAAAGAGCAAGAGCAGTCATCATTGAAAAGAGCTTTGGTAAGGAGTACTCATCAGTGCTGGATAATGAAATGGAAAGGCTGCTTTCCTAAAATGTCCAACCTTCTGGCTTGCCTGAGCCACACTGAGAAAAGAGGGGTTGTTTTGGGCCAATGTAATGCTGCTTAATTGCAGTACCTGTGTGCTTTTCTGTCTACTTTATTCAAAAGTGCATCATGTTTTAACCTCGCTGTCTGCTTAAGAAATTTTAGTATTAAATAGCCTTTTTTCATTTTTTTCCCCTTCTCACAAATATTTAAAATTCTTTCCTTGAATGGTTCTGAACAGTAACTGCTTCATAGTACTTGATCACTTTCTAAAACAAGCTTGAACAACATTTCAAGTCTACAGTTGCATAACCTTTTTTCCCCATTTTCCTTTCTGGAACACTTAGCTTTGAGAAATATTCTGAGAGCAAGCATTCCCTCAAGACTTCCATAAAAGTGTGGTTCTATAACAACTATTTAAAATGTAGTCTTTTTTCTGACATTTCCTTTCATACAATATTTCTTTACTTTTATAGAAACTGTGACTCAAGTCAACACATTTTTTAAAAATCTTTTTAATTTATTCTTAGATGAGGAAAAGTTGACTCTGTGTTCATCTGTTATTCTAGTGCTAGAATCATCTCACAAAGGGAGATAAATACCTTTCACCATACTAGCTTTATGGATAAACTACTCTATTTGAGCAAATTGAATTTTCTTTGTTTATACTGAATATCACTATGAATTAACATCTCTTTCAGACTGTTTTCTTTTTTCCAGGTTAAGCATAGCTAACCCTTTCCATTATCTAATTGGTTTCAGGAAACAGAACTATCATGTTTGAAAAGTGAACTGTCATCCCTTAAGGAACAGCTTAAAGCAGAAACTGAAAACAAGGTATTTCTTTTTCTTTTTTTTTTTTTTTAATGTAGCACTATGGGTGACATGCTTGGCCCAGGCACATATGCTGCAGCAATGACAGGTGTGAAATGAGTTTTTGATTCTAGGTCTTGCAGTCTTGAAATCAGAGCTTAACGCTCTCTGAAGTCATCATGCCTTCTGGTGGTGAAAGTTCTTCATGATTCTTGAATATGAGTGAGGGAAGCATGGAGAGATTAAAAACCTCAAGAAGAACTGTCCATCAGAAATGGGAAAAGTTGTATAAGAAATAATACCAGGAATACAAAAGTCATATTTTTCAAATGCAACTGCACTAAACCTGGATCATATATTTGTGTGAACTTCTGTAATAACAACAACAAGATTTTTAATAGCTAAAAAAATTTAATAGCTAAATACAAATAAAAAATTTACTCTCTTTTTAGGAGAAGCTTGCAAAAGAACTCTCAAAAAGTAGGGCTCCTGAAACTGAAAAGAAGGACAAGGTAGTTGTAACTTCATTAAAAAATTTTAAAGTTGGGTGATATGTACATAAGCAATCTAATTGAAGTTAAATAATATAAAGTTAAATGAGATAAATAATACATTCTGGACAAAAGGCACTGAAATGTTTTTCAACCGTTTCTTAATTCTAGAAAATACAAACTCATTTTTCTGAGACTCCTAAACCTCATTTAGATCCAGACTCTGCAGCTATTAATGTAAAAAAACTATTCTCTCAGAGTGATATTCCCATAAAAACCAGCATGATGGAAAGTACAAAAACATCTCCTCGAGCATTTCTACAGAGTCCTTTGGTCAGACGATCGTTGAAGGTTTGTAACTCACACTAATGAATCATTCTTACTTCGCTGACTCTATTTTTCCCTTCTGCTTAACATCCAGTGTAAGAACCACTGAAATAAAACCAGTCTTGCTTTTGATGCCACTCACTATCAATATCTTTCTGAAAGCTTTCTCCTTCAGACTTGTTTGCATTTACATGAATGTTGGTTATAGTCTGTCCATAGTGACTACAGTTCAAACTGACAACTGAATTTCTGCAGATAAGCTTAAAAAGATTAGATATAGTGTGCCATAAAGCTCAGTACTTCTGCAACTGCTGCTTTTTTTTCCTCCTTTTTTTTTTTATTTCTGTGCATGACTTTGTTTCAAGTTTTGAATGGAAAGGCAATCATTCCTTGATATGAGTCTGTAAACTGGGTTATGAGTTTAGTGTTGGATTCCATGATTACCACTGAAAATGTAATTTTAAATGCTATCTTTTTCCCAGACATACACTGTAAAGACTCCTCCAGTACATAAAATGCAAAGTGAAAGCTCAGGTCTGATTTCAGAACAGAGGAAAAAGCAAAAAGTGCTTCTGCAGCTGGATGCTCAGTCAGATAGCTCTGAACACAGCGACCTTCTGGTAAAACTCAGAACAAATTGCATGGTTAACAGTTCTTTATGCATACTGCTATATCTGAGGATTTAATAAGGCTTCTGTACATAAGATAATTTATGAGGATATTATTATTTAATTGTCTCATTCTGGAATTTTATAAATAATTAGTAACTTTATGACAAAAAATACCAATCTTATAATGAATTTTTACATTGTTTGTATGGAATTGTTTAGGTTTCATACTTTCTTTTTCATACTCATTCCTAAGGGGAAAGAAAAGAGATTTTTGAATGTAGTATAAGGAAATAACCTTTCTATTTTTAATTTAAGAGCCTTGTTTCAGATGAAGAAGTATTTAAAAAATTATACCAAGATTATCCACAAGCTTCACAATTATATGCAATGACACCAAAACAGGTACGTTCCCTTTTATTTAGAGCAAAATGAAGAGCAGATCATATTTGTTTTATAAACTATTGGATGGCTTTGTTTTTTTTTCTTAGAAACCAACTACATCAAACCTGAAAGCTCCAAGTTCTGCACTAAAGCTTGCAACTATGAGAAAAGTGAGGGAGACTGGATGGACTGCAGTTTCCAAAATGGACAGGAAGAGAAAAATTAAAGACGCTGAAAAACTCTTCTCTTAAAAAAAAAGAGCAGAGCCCTAACATTATTTGATTAGGACAACTCAGTATTCTTTGAGCATTCGTACTTTGTTGCATTTACTGCCAAATTCAGTATGTTTAATACACAAATTTCCTTGATTCAGATAGTCCTTATATAACTACAATCTGCAGAGCATTTTCAGTGTTTTATTCGTGTTATAAACAGTCTGGAGACATTTTAATATTGAAATGAGAATAATTAAAAAAAACTGTTGCAAAAAAAAAAAAAGAAAAAGAAAAAATCTGTTACTAGAAATGCTGGCTTGAAAGAAATTCAGTTTTGTTCTTTAAAATTTATTCTCTCTTTCTTAATTCACAAAATGATATTATTTAGTAAATGAAATGCTGAAGCAGCTAATGTGCAGCATTTTTACCCAAAGTTCTCTTGCATTTTCTTCTTTTTGAATGTTTTGTTGCCAGTAGCTACTTCCTCCTATGTTAGAATAGTTTTGAAACTTCTAAAATTCTATTTTCAATAGAAGATCTCTGCATCACTAGGAACAAAATACGTACACATAGTTTAAGATTGTAACCAGTGTTAAGATGTCATTAAATTGTTGATCTCAAAGTGTACAGTGTGGGACCGTATGTTGATCCTTTATTTATTAGGGCACAGATATAAATCACAGGGCAGCTTTCCCAAGAACTAACAGCTTCTGCTAGGTAAGCATAGAATTACATTGATTTCTGCATGAATCCCTAATTAATCTTGGTTTCACAATTATTAAAACAACAACAACAAAAAATGACCCTGCTTCAGAGCCTAAGAATAACAAGACATCTTAAAAATATTAACAGAAATTCCTGGAGTGGGCAGCAAAACTTGTATTTCATTCTTTTGTGCAGCTGAAAGTGCAGAGAGCACAAAAGGGAATGCAGGAAATCCAAACAATCTTAAAGAACTTGCAGTTTCAAGACTCACTCCATTTGACAACTGAATTTCTAAACCAAAAGCATTAAAGAAAATTTATAAAGATATTAAAGGACTCTAACAACAAAAACACAGTGCAAATCACAGTATTAATGGTCATCACTGACTTCCTAGAGCCTTTTCTGTTCCTATCTATTAAAGTATTTAATTTTGTTAAGAGGAGAGAGAAACATAAACCAGTGTTCACACTGAGCAGATAGAACTTACATTTTTATCTGAAAAAAGAAGTGTTCTTGCATAGCACCAAGTCTCCATATGAAGATTTGGATTACCTACTGCCTGCCTCTTGGATTGCCAGTCAGATCAGAACAGCACGACAACCACGAGAAACTGACAACTGTCTGTGCTGTTGTTTTTTAGTTTTGTCCTGCATGTAGACACTGTTTATCTCAGAATAACAGGAACTGACATATCCAGTGCTCCACAATGAAACATAACCAGTCTATCATACAAGCCACAACAACTAATAGGACTATGAAGCATTTTAAGACTGTAAGAGGAAATTGTTGTCGTACCACATGCAGAGAAAAGAGATGCCCTTTAATCTGTGCTTGACAGGAGATGCTGCAGCTAATCCTAGGAAAGAAAGAACGGTCATCTGTGAATCTACTAATTTAAAAGATAAGAGCTACACTTCCAGCTGGCACAGAGAGACTGGCAATAGACAGATGAGCTTTGAAAATTCAACAGCCACAGCCTGTTTAAATGCAAAACCTATGGAAAAAAAACAACGGCAGCATATTAAGGAGGCCTGTAGTAGGATGGAGTCAGAAATAGTTCCTCTACCAGAATACTAATCTGCTAGAAATCTAATAGGCTTTGTCTTGTTCTGTTTATTTGCAATCAGCATAGCCTCTGAGTTTGTTGTCTGGAAGGATGGACATGTTTCAGTTTTAATGTCCACAGTATTGTATGCCTATCTGCAGTGGAATTAAGACTGGCTCATTCTGCTCTATACAGTAACCCACCATGTGTTGTACTACTAACAGGACTAGGAATGACTTATGGTAACTTATCTTCACTGTTCTTACTTTTCCTTTAGGCACTGGTCAGTGATAGAGAATCCTGTTATGTTTTTACACACCACGCGCTGAGTTTCTCTGGCTCATTGTAGACCTCTGGAGGTAACAAACCCAAGAACTTTATGCTTCCTTAATTCCATTTACACAGATCACTTCCAACACTTCTTACAGAAATCAGCATACTGTCTTTCACTTAATGAAAGTGTAAAATAAGTGATGCGACTGAATAGAATGGTTTAGTTAAGAGAAAGGTTAAAGATAAATAATTTAAAGCACAACTGGCTGTTCCAGAAAACAGCTACAAAGCTGACGGCTGTAAAAGCGCATTGAACTTTGCATCTCTAAATAGTCTGCAGGTCAGCAGGGGGGCAACCAAAGAAATGGATCCATAAGCATCAGATACTGAACTATGAATTTCAGCAACCTGTAGGAAAGCAGCTTTCTGCACTCACAGGTCATCACGCAGTACTTCGTTGTGCTGCCACATTGTCCTGCTGTTCCCAGAAAGTTCTGGGTTCTCACCCCAGTAAATGTTTAGAGAGGTCAGCAGTGAAAGAAAGAAGTCTATGGTCACATCAGAACAATCTGGGAAATGTTTTTCTACCAGCTTAACAGTTTGTGTAAAGTACTGAAGAAGCAGGAACACAACTCCAGTGATACTCAGTGCCTTTCTGATGTGCAGGCAGGCTAAGGGATGCCTTAAAGCAGGCACTAGGAAAGAGACTGTCTCTGTACCCATAGCAGTACAATGCTAATGTGGGTACAAGGAGCAGAAGTCTCATTAGTCTGAAGGTCCACTCACACTAATCCATTGCACTTCTAAAAGAAATTTCCATTCTTAATACTTGGCCAGATAACTCTGTAACACATGGGTGAGAAAAGCCAAGGCTCCTGAGCTCTATGGAGATTATAATGCAGTGCATTCAGAGGCTGGGTAAAAAAAAAATTACAACGAATAAACACCCTGCAGAAATTGTGGAGAACTGCCAGCATTCAGCACACTGCCCCACAGCTCTAACTTCCCATGTCAGCAGGGCTCTGCACAGATGGAACTAAGGAGCTCACATCTACGTAGTTACCTTAACAACCAAATTTGTAATCACCTCCAAAAACAAAATCAGGTTTGTGTGACATGACCTATTTTATGTAACACCATCTCAACTGGCATTAATTATGTTCTCATCCTTTAATTTTCACTGCTCAAATCCTGTATCGACTTTCTGCTCTCTAACCTGATTGACCAGGGATGGATGTCAGGCCATCTCCTTCAGTCTTACCTGGGCCTGCGTCCTCCCTTTAAATACTGCCTCCATTCTAGTCTGTTCCTCAATGTGTTCAAGTTCCCTCAGCATTTCAGGTCTTGTTTTAAAATCTTCACTCCTTTTACAACTTATCTAACAGCTTGTGCTGTACACGTGTACGCTGGTTTGTCAGCCACAAGCAGTTACTGATGGCTTTGCACTCACATCAGCAGCTTGTCTCCACCTAGTAATGTCCCTTGGCATTACAGCTGGCCTTTGTTCAGACAAGTTTATCTTCTGTCTTCCAGCTTTCTGTAACAGTTTTCTACATTTTTCCCAAATCCTAATGCTGACAGTTGTTTGTTTTCCCCTTTTCTGCATCATTATCGTTTTTACTGCTGTATCATCTTTCTTATCTTCACCAAAATATACTTGCAAACATTTCTTGTTTCTTTATTTTTCTTTTCTTGGCTATCCATGTTTCCAGAGGAGAACATTTCACTAAATATTCTCACAGCAAATTCAGAACCCTTTTTTCCCCAACCTGCATCCCGCTCCCAGTCAACCACACTCACTTTTCTTGAACTGAGAAAGCTGGCACTTCAGAGCAGTAAAGGATACTTGCCTTCATGCTCTTTTCCATCTACCATCCTCTTTCTACATGCAAAGTAGTTAGGATACGTTGAAGGCACTTTAAACCTGGATGTCTGGTTCTTTCTGTATACAAAACGGCTCCATCTACCAAAATCAATGTGAAATCTTTTCCTTTGATTGAAGTTTTATACAACCAAACCCACACAAATCTATCATGCACGTATGCATGACACACATATCATTGTCTACGTGTGTTCGGATGCTTATACTGTATATACAACCTTTACTTCTAACTACATTTCAAACAGCTCAGAAAGATATAAAGCTAAATAACATGCAGGAGTAGTAGCAAAATCTTCTATTCTGTTGCTAGGTCCAGCTGGACAGATGCTACTGAGTACACAAACAATACCATGTTCATGTCTACAAGCTGCCTGAGAAGCCATGGTAGAGATTAACCCAAAATTAAAGATTCCACCAAAACAGCAAATATTTGGCTAATCCTAAATGAACAAGAACTTCATTACATTATACACAAAATCCCACAGAAAATTAGCTTAGGACACAAAGTTGCATGCAGCAGTCTGAAACCACTGGTAAAGGAGACAATATCACTCAGGAATTAGGTAAATGTTTGTTAGGACTGTCTGGCTCGCTCCTCCTACAGCCCAACACAATGTGTTGTTCAACTTTCTCATCTTCCTTATGGCCATGTAAGACAACAACGTGGCTGACCTGCCTAAGGCACGCATAAAAGCCAAGTCCAGATGGCAGGGAGGTGAATCACGGTGTCAGAGCTGTGGTGAAGGACACAGTGAGAAGGTTGGCCAGACATGGATGAACCAATAGATTACAGTGGCTCTGTGCTAAATCAATGCAAGACATGCATACTAACTCAATCCCCTCCTCACTGTGCTCCTCTTTGGTATTTCTCAAAGCCCCAACCAGGAACATTCCCCCATTGGAGGATATTTTAGTTTCAATGACATTGGTACAACATTTTGCTTCTCACTGTGCGACAAAAAGCGGCATCTCAAAGCGAAACCAATTGATCCTCAGTATTTCAGTGAATCGTTTTCACTTCAGTACTTGCTCAATAGGCTCAATAATTTGCCTGCATGGCTTTTTATCATTGTTTCTTTTTTTGTGGGTTTTTTGGTGGTTTTTTTTTTTTTTTGAGTAAATAAGTGAGGCTTTACCCATCCACGCTACAAAGCAATCAATTGCTTGGATTTGAGATTTATTTTATGTATATAGCACTGCATCTCTCATTTGTGCCTGCCAGGTAACGAACATACTGAATGAGCTGGATTTTCCAAAAAACATAAAGGTAGAATTAGTCAGGTGTGATTCTGGATGACTCCATTTCCATGCTAGCCTGACTGTCATGACGTTGCTGTCCTATGCAGCAAATTAATCAATACCAACCTTTTAAAAGCAGTGGTTAGTTTAAAAGCCCAAGAGAAAGACCGACTGTTAACATAATTAGATTTCCAGCTCCAATTTCCAGGTTAGGATATTATGGACACGTTTGTTCCTATCACATTTGCTTTGTGGTTTAGTATGAATTTTCAATAGATGGCTCTGCGATAAGAAAGCAGCAATTCAGATGCAATTATATAAACAGGAAGATAAGCCTGGAATTAGCCTGGAGTGTATAAAGCACACAGAGTTGGTGCTAGATCACTGCCTCTCCCAGCTCAAGGCAGAATCAGGCTCCTGAAATAGGGAAGAATTCATCTGACAAGAGGTTGGTCTTTCCAGACTCGTACTACTGCAGCCACTGGGTAAACTGGATCGTGTAATGAATGGCTTTTGTTATAGGAAAATGACAGCTGGAAGAGACTAGAGGGCGATTCCAGATATTTGTAGGCTCTGTCATGTAGAATTTGTAGTTTCAAAGAGAGAGAGAAAACATCCTGAAACTGTTCTGGAGCCAAGCAAAGCTTTGTTTCTGGGATTCCTGAGCAGGCCTGGGAAACGGGGTCAGCGCAACGGAGGGATTAAGTGTGGATTCATCAATTTGAACTCTTTGCTGATGTTCTCTGTTGTCATTTGCTTGCATCTATTATTTAATTCTTGCCAGCGCTCCCATTTCATCATGTTTTTAAGCCAGCTTGACAGTAAAAATTACAGCGGTGTCTAATGTCTAATATAATGTCTAACATGCACAACTATTTTTTATCCTACCTTGAGCATTTGATAAGATGCCTTCTTTAGAAAAATATTTTAAATTAATGAGATTATTTTAGCAGCTTTGGTTAATTCTAGAGCTCACAGCCTCTGATGTGTCACATTCTCAAATCCTTTATCAGGAAAGGATAGGAAAACCTACTACTATTTCTCTGCAACAGTGTTTTATCACTCGTTAGTGAAAAGTTCTATGTCATATGGTTCAGTGGGAAAAGGTGAATATGGTGTGTTATGTTTGAGTTATTTGTCCTCTGTCCGTCCAGTGGTTAGAATTATTTCAATTGCATTTCCAGGATTAGAAAGAATTTGTGAAGCTGTGCCTGAAAAAGTTGAGATTACTTCTACTGTGTGACTGTCAGAGCTGTTCTTGTCAAATTCTAAGGAAAGGACATGAAGACGCATCTAATTTTAATTAGGGTTTCTGTTTTTTCCCCCTCCTGTCTAGCATGAGTCCCTTCTTCATGATGTCTCTCCTCTTTGGCCTGACTTTTGGTCAAACAGCATCAATTTGTGCTCCTTCAGAGTACACAATCCACGTGGAGAAACGGGAGTGTGCCTATTGCCTGGCCATCAACACCACCATCTGCGCTGGATTCTGCATGACACGGGTACAGGATGTTACTTTCTTTTAGGTGGTTTCCATAACAGCCATCAAGAAAAGAAGTTCTTATTCTTGCTGGAGAGCGAC
Source organism: Phasianus colchicus (assembly GCF_987193195.1). Lineage (NCBI taxonomy): Eukaryota > Metazoa > Chordata > Aves > Galliformes > Phasianidae > Phasianus > Phasianus colchicus. Next base: position 2,204,045 of record NC_143460.1, on the reverse strand, counting down.
GTAAAGTTTGTTCAGGCTAATTGTGTCCGTCATAGAAAAATCACATTATTGTCATGGTTTCTATTTAGCTTAATGGGAAAGCAGGGGTGAGAAAAGCCAAGGCTCCTGAGCTCTATGGAGATTATAATGCAGTGCATTCAGAGGCTGGGTAAAAAAAAAATTACAACGAATAAACACCCTGCAGAAATTGTGGAGAACTGCCAGCATTCAGCACACTGCCCCACAGCTCTAACTTCCCATGTCAGCAGGGCTCTGCACAGATGGAACTAAGGAGCTCACATCTACGTAGTTACCTTAACAACCAAATTTGTAATCACCTCCAAAAACAAAATCAGGTTTGTGTGACATGACCTATTTTATGTAACACCATCTCAACTGGCATTAATTATGTTCTCATCCTTTAATTTTCACTGCTCAAATCCTGTATCGACTTTCTGCTCTCTAACCTGATTGACCAGGGATGGATGTCAGGCCATCTCCTTCAGTCCTACCTGGGCCTGCGTCCTCCCTTTAAATACTGCCTCCATTCTAGCCTGTTCCTCAATGTGTTCAAGTTCCCTCAGCGTTTCAGTTCTTGTGAAAACCAGCATCAGCCAGCAAAGGAGTATTAGCTTGGAGATGATGGTTTTAAAATCTTCACTCCTTTTACAACTTATCTAACAGCTTGTGCTGTACACGTGTACGCTGGTTTGTCAGCCACAAGCAGTTACTGATGGCTTTGCACTCACATCAGCAGCTTGTCTCCACCTAGTAATGTCCCTTGGCATTACAGCTGGCCTTTGTTCAGACAAGTTTATCTTCTGGCTTCCAGCTTCCTGTAACAATTTTCTACATTTTTCCCAAATCCTAATGCTGATGGTTGTTTGTTTTCCCCTTTTCTTTCCCCATGATTATTATTTTTACTATGGAGATTATAACAGCAGCATAACAACAAACTTATTGCTGCTGTTGCTGCAGAGCTTCTGCAGTTTGTAGGGTCAGGGTGGTACAGGCAAGAAATGAATTACAATTTGTCACTCTCAATTAATGTAAATTACTTGAGTAACTGCTAGTCCAGCCCATCTGTCAGGTGCTAAAGGCAATGAAGTCCTGCTGTGACAGCCAGCTGTGGAGAATATTGCACATGTGGGCACACCAAACACTATGAGCTTTGCTTTCAACACTGCATTTTAATTTCCACCCTGGTCAGCAGGCAGTGAATACATAATACAAAGTGCTGAGAGCTGAGCAGGGAGTTACTTAAAACCACAAAAACACAGCGAGCATTACTGGAGGTGTAGAGAGCTCCTGTCACATGAAATTCAAAGAAACAGATCTGAAGTACACCCCAAATTTCCGAGCTAGTGTAAACATGAAGAGGTTTTGCTTTCTGCACATTTGAGAGCGTGTCAAAGGAAGACATCTGACATCCATGTACGCTTCAGTGAAACAACACGTTTCTCTTTTCTTTGTAGGACAGCAATGGCAAGAAGCTGCTACTCAAAAGTGCTCTGTCCCAAAACGTGTGCACATATAAAGAGATGCTGTATCAAACAGCACTGATTCCGGGCTGTCCTCATCACACCATCCCTTACTATTCTTACCCCGTGGCCATAAGCTGCAAGTGTGGCAAATGTAACACTGATTACAGTGACTGTGTCCATGAGAAGGTTAGGACAAACTACTGCACTAAGCCACAGAAGCTCTGTAACATGTGAGCTTCCACCAGAACACGGCAGAAATGTACCTCTCTGCTCACAACCAAGCATAAATAAAACAATATTTCATAACAGGTTTGCAAACTGGTGTGCACAACGTTTTATTCTGAAGAGGGATCACAAGAGTTACTGCAATGAACTGGATATTCACGCACAGAAGCAGAACCATAGGACTGAAATTCATATTTAGTGCTCAGCTATAATTTACTTTAGGAAAGAAAAAAGAACCGTGCATCTATGGGCCTTTGCTCTTAATCTCCAGGTACTGCATGAACAAAATAATTGATATATCTTAGGACTATGCATGCTCTCAGTATTAAACATTTCAATTAGACTGACACAGCCTTGCAGCCCTTATAGCAGCAACTGTTTTTACACGTATGTAACACTGGATGCTTTGAGGACCCTATCTGTACTGTGCATTCAGCTAGAACTAAGCACGTGCTGTTGCACACAGTTCTGCTTCATCCCTAGCATCACCCAGACCTGTGCTCATTAGCATCATTAGGCATAGCGCCTCGTGTCTTTGCTCTAGCAGAGCAAGTTCCTCTTATTGTGCTATTAGACTGAAAAGCCTTGCTACTGTTGTCTGGAAGAGGAGCAGTGAAGCTCAGAAAGAAGCTCTTTTTCCCCACACAGGTCAGCCAGCCCTTTCAGTGTGCTGGGGGGCTGAGTCCATCACACGTGCTGAACACAAACAGGGGAGAAACGCAGACCCAGGAATATGAAAATAAATGTAACATAATAAATGTTTCCTTTTCTTTAGAGCTGGTGACTCAGGGGCAAGCTGTGGTCACACTACACCAACCACTGAGCAGGAGAGCTAGTTTCCACCTGCTTCAACTGCCTCTAATACATACAGAATCCATTGGCAGTTGCAGCTTTTCCCCTCATCTCTATCACCTACAACAGGACTGGTGAAAACAGTTTGACCTGCATCTGCTCAAGCAAGTGTGACATCTGCTGATCCAAGAGCAGCAGGTAGGTCAGCAGGGCTGCACTGAAGACATGAATACAGCCAGCAGGAAATAAGTAAAACCTTCCATGCTTCCACGAGTGAGGGACAAGGTCACCATTCAGGTCTTTGCAGAAGCAGCCAGGAGAACAAATCTACTGTATGCACAAACAACGTGGTAAAAATATTTTTTATCAACAAGGAATTGTAAGAATGACTTCAGAATTGCAGCTCCGTGCAGCAGTGAGAGCTTCCAAGCCCCATTAAATACAACATTATAATATCTTAAATCACTGTTGAAAGCTTTATTTTATTGCTGCTCCCCAACCATTTGTTTTGGCCTGTAAAGGGGGTTATCTCAGTAGAGCTCTCTTAATTATTCAGTGATTGCAAATGTGTAATTATAGAAAGATTCTTCTCTTAAAAGGGAGCATTAAATGGTACAGATTTATCTGCTGCTATCATCTACATCTGCAGACACACAAAAGCTCTTTCAGCTATCCAGGTAAATACTTGCTTTATTTTGGCAAGTAACAAATCCAGAACATCCCTACAGCCAGAAAGGTGAAAACAAACTTGTTATGCTCAGCTTGAGTCCTCATCCACACTCAGCAATTGCCTTTGTGCCCACTGAGAATTAACCTGCTGATAACCTCACAGTCACTGTGCACTCAGCACTGATCTTATATTCATTTTTTTTTCCTGTTTATTTTTGCTTCCAGCAACACCAGAAGAGGGTTGAAAAAGCTCTACAAAACAACACAATTAAATTACATATCATTATAGTTTTGTTTTTTTTAGAATTAACTGAAAGTTTCAATTTTTCTTTGCATGGGAGGCAAGTTGCACACATCTGCTATACGTCTTGCCCTTTTAAAATCATCTGCATTCCTGCATACATTATTTATTCTTAGGAATAAATAGTAACTTAGGAAGAAGTAGTAACTTTTCCTAGGAAAGGCTTTGTTGCCTTGATAAGTGCCAATCAGTTCTTAAAACCACGCGTTGACCTTCCCAAAGGCTTTGCCCAAGAGCAGCATGTGGTACCATTCCAGAGCAAAATACTCCCTGGGAGTGAGGATGTCTGATACTTCCCAAGCCCCAATACAACTATAAAAAGCATAGGGAAAGAAGATGTAAGAAAGCTTTGGACCATCAAGTCCTGAACAAGTTATCTGGCTTTGCAATTCAGTAACACTTTCACTTAGCAGGAGGAAAGAAGAAAAGGAACTATACCTCCTTACAGCAATAAGTGACACAGCAAAATTATTGCTATGATCCCTCGTGGCTGCATGGACACACCTTCAGCCTAACAGCATGCATGCAAAAAGAAGTTAACCCAGTTGTATGGTTAAAGCCTATGGGAATGCACAGAGAAAAACAGCTAGAATCATAGAATGGTTTGGGTTGGATGATTTCTTTTGTGCTAAAAAGAAAAATCACAACAAGAATTAAGGCACTTGAGTGAGTCTTATGCATCATTTCAAATACCCTTTGCATGTTCTCAAAGCACTTTTTCCCTTTTGGCCTTTCAGCAATGTGTTTTCAAGTTGAAGACCATTGAGTCCAGCAACAACCCTTTCTCAAGTCAGGAATTCCTTCAGGTCAGTCGCTTGGGTGACTGTGCTGTATCTCATGGTGTCTTTCCATATAACCAAGCAACGGAAGTGCAGACAGTCCTACGATGTTGAGAAGAGGCAAAGATCTGAGATCCAGCCAGGAAATCACAGCAAAGCATGGGAGCACACAGGAGGGCACCAGGACAGCCTCTGAGAGCCTTGTATTGCTGGTTATTTTTTATTAGAACATCGTTTCAAATTCAAGACAATAAAACCAACACATTTCCACTTTAGTACACATTAAACCAAAGGAAAGCAAAAGCTGCCTTCAGCAACAGGATAAGCATTGCTCCATTTCCTTCTCGTTTCCCACAGAGAGCTGTGATAGAGATAATGCTGCTACAGACAAATATCCCAGTTCTGCCCCAAATCAGAATTTGTGCTGCAGAAACAAATGTCACCTTGGAAGCAGTTTGTGTAGTGGAGAACCCAGTAGTGACCAGAGAAGTGAGATTGGTGAGCTTCATTATGTGGGTGTCCTACAAACAGCACCTGATGCTGTTAATCAGCCTCTGAAGGCTGTAAGAGCATTTGGAGGCTTAAGATAACCCAATTTCCTTCTCAATACACATGAAATATGTCTTGCTATAAAACTATCACTTTTGGTATAAAAGTGAAATATGATTCTCACTGTAGGGATATTAAAGGGCTGTGCTTCATCAGCTCCTGCTCAGTCTCTGCAAGATAGGCTGCAGTTAGCTTGTAATACGTGAAGCTCCCACTGGAGGCTGTTACTCAGGAAAACTAGACAAGGGAATGACGAATAATGATCTTGAAAGAAATAAGAAAAGAATCAACTATTTACACGTTTATACTCGAGAACAAGGTGGCTGACTGGGTAGGAAGAAGATGTGTGCTGTGCTTTCAGAGTTATCCCCAGAAGGTTTTGGTCTGTTGCCACTTTCCTGACTAGATGGGCACTTCTGCTGACTTCTGAGGCAGTCAGTACCAATCTGGAGCAGAAGCTGTTTAATTAAATCCTGATATTCAGCTTTGGAGCATGAAGTGTACCTGAAGCAGCTCAAGTACTGAGTTGGATTTAGTTACATCTAAAAATCCTTCTTACTGAGGATGCACAGTGCAGTTACTTGGAAATGATTCCGTACTGCCAGTGAAGAATAGAGGACTTGCACCATTAAGAGTTGAAACGAGCAGAGCCCACTGGTCTGTGATGCAATACCTCTCTGCAAATGGGGACCTGAGGTTCAGCCTGGAAACTGCTCACGTTGCTGAGCACGCAGCTGTTATCACAGTTCACGTTTAGTGCAATTTTTAATGCTATTTTTGTGCAAAACAGCTGCTGATAGGCTCTTGGTGACACCACACAAAGCACTCACAGTAGGCCAATAGCTGCATTATACAGAAAGAAGCACTGAACTCACCCAGCTGGTGAAGGGGCTCTCTGGCAATGCAGCACCCCTCAGGAAGCAGCCTAGGCCCAAGAGATGCCCTCCCCTCAGTGGCTGCCCCTTAGATGAGCCCAGGATGGCTCTGCATTGGGTTCAGCCCTTCTGGGCAGATGGGAGAGCACAAGTGCAAACAATGTGCTCCTGAGGCCAACAGCACCCCTTCACCAGGTGCTCAATCACCAGTTCAAGCCCCGACCTAAGGGTTCCCCTACAAGTGCACAGCTGTATCAATGGCACTGGATAGTCACAGCTTGCGGGTGAACAATTTGGAAAGTGACATCCATGTAAAAGACAGCAAGATGTGTCAATTAAGTGGGAAACGTGGAACAGCAGCACCATTTCCAATATATGAAATAAGAGAAAACTGATAGAAATTGGAGTTTCTGTTGGAAATGAGAGACAAACATCAGGAGGGATGTATGTTACACACAAACACAGCTACTGCACTGCACGTATTACCTGAAGTGCCATCATGTTTTAGAGAGATAAATGACTTGTAAACACCAAATCTCATTAGGCATCATGGACCATTCCACTGAGACACTTAACTGAGCTCTTAGACCCATTCTCTTAAAAAAGAACAACTGCATAAGAACTCGGAGCTAGTAATAATTCAAGGGGCATTGCTAGCAGAAAGTTATTCTTTGAAATGCTAAATTAACTGGACTAAGGAAAAAATTAAGAGATTCTGAGCCCTTGCTGTAATTTTTTTGCTCTTTCTGGGAACAAACTTTCTCCCTTCTAGGCTGCTTTAGAAGGAACACTCTCATAAATAAGTATGAAGAATATAAAAATAACAATATAGAAACAAATAACGCAAAGGCAAGCCCTGAGGTATTTCAAGAACAGTATTTTTTCTTATACTTGACATGCAATCTACAAATGCCAGCAAGAAAATTTACTTTGTGGCTCTGCTCTTCTACTTTTTTCTTTTTTTTTTTTCTTTTTTAGAAAAGAAGTCCCATCTTTCTTTTCTGCCTTACGCCTGCAGGAAGGGGTGGGAGGTTGAGGTAGGAGCCCTCAGGAAGCTGTGATAGTCACAGAAGCAAAACCAGAGGATATTAAAGTGCTGTGTGTTTTTCCCTGACTATTTTTTCTCCTCCATTGGATTCTACACACCAGTTAGGCTCTACAGGGCATCAAACAAAGCTGCTGCTTTTCTTAACATAGGTTCTACTCCTGCACCAGCATTATAGATCATAGTCTTACAGCATAAAGGGACTTCTGAACTAAGATTTTAGTGGCCCCTTTAACACATAGAGGTTTTGGTGGTTTGGTTTTGGTCTCAGGCTGGTATGGGAAGCTTAACCACACCGTGTGTTACAATCGCTCCCAAATGACTGCATGCTGCCAGCTTCCTACCTCCTCCCCTCTTTGTTTAGCCCAGGTCTCCTTGGACTGTTTCCTCCCACAGAGCTTTCTGTACTTGCACGAAAACGCAACTGGACTTAAACAAAAACAAAACTCAGGTCTGTGCACGCCAGTGAAGTCACAGAATCACAGAATGGCTGAAATTGGAAGGGATCTCTGCATCCCTCTGATCCAGGCACTGTGCTGCAGCAGAGCCATGCAGGGCAGAGAGCCCAGGACCACATCCAGGGGCTTTGGAAGATCTCCCAGGAAGGAGGGTGCTGGAAGAGACCCTTTTGTAAAAATAAAGTCATTAAAACAAAACACATTTCCTCTTCGGGGATGGAACAGTTACAAAATGGATGCTGGGTCATTTTTAAAATGGCATTTGTTCCTCCACCACTTCTTGGCAAAGGGGGGCTCGGAATGAAAGTGTTTCAAGCAACCTATGGGTGTGTGCACACTCCTGCATAGTGAGACTGGAAAAATATGCATGCAAATGTGGACACACAACACATCCCATTTGCACATACTTACCTACATAAGGTACTACATACACAGATAATGTGCATACATATCTGTAATGAGAGAAATGCATGTACTTACACAATGCCTATAGATATGTCAGCTCTTAATTGCACATATACAAACATTAAAAATCAAATTAGTCTTCGATGCCATCTCGGCTCTTTTCATTAAAAAGGACGTTTTAAAACCCTTTTTTTGTTCGTTTCAGTTTTACTGTCACTAATACAATTCACCTCCAAACCTAATGGGGTATTTTCCTCTCAGTATGTTAAAACACTAATTAAAATACATTACAATTATTAAGCTGGGTAGAAGAGCGCTTCTTGTAAAGCTTCTGGACACAGCTGTGCAGTGACAGTTTTAGATCATGTCTCTCGTGTTACGGATGGCACAGCAGAGAACCATGCTGAATATCATGCCAAAGATCTAGAAGAGAAGGAATGCAGTTTAGGGATCCACTCACAAAACAATTGTAAAATAGACTGCATTGAACAGCCTGCAATCTGAATGCTTTTATTTCAGGGTAGCAAGTGACTGCTTCCATTACAAACCTCAAGACATCAACAATTAACAGAAGAGAGTTTTCACTGATACTCAAAGCAAAGATTTTGTGCCCACACTGGTTTCACTGTTCCTTATTCTAAATGGGAAGGCCAGCTCAACAGTCCCCAGATGTTAATGTTATTAACAGAAATTGCACTGATGTCATTAACTGTGACTTGATGTTATGTCCTTCACGTTGAACTGATGCTACAGATGGCATTTTCCTGAAAAGGTGTTTTCTGTAGAAAGGATTCATACTTTCTATTCCATATGTGAAATTTAAATAATAGATCCTCTAAGGCTCTAACACATCCATGTCTGCAATTGTTTTGGAATAGCTGAAATGCCACTGTGGCTTTTTGGTTTTCCACCCAGTCTATGTGTAAACCACTTTCCTACTATTACAACAAAATGAGATTACCACTAGATTCTTTGAACCTTATCTAGGGACACAACATGAATTGGTAAAACAAAGTCATCTGAGTCCATTTGTGCAGTTGTGACCAATTCCCAGAGAGAGGAGACACAGAGCAGTAAGAATAGTTTCACTTTTGAGAAATCTCACCAATTGCTGCTTAACAGAGCTATGAGTAAAGGCTGGGGGATTGGGCCCAAATACCAATAAAAAGAGTGAGAATGTGGATTTACTCACTGTGGTGCCAGCAATTGCAATTCCAACAATCCCAACTAGATGCAGGCTGGCATCGATTACGTTATGGATTTCAACCAGGCAGTTCTATTCAAAAACAAAACAGAAAGATTTTCACTCCTAGGAAAACACACTGCACAACTCTGCCAGCTCTTCTCTCTGAACAGCAGATGAACACAAAAGGGATTCTTGCACTCACTGCTCTAACTCTTGCACCATTGCTTTGTTGGACAATTCTGACAGCATACTGCCTTTCCCAGTGAGGCACTGGTACCTGCATGTGCTGCTATTTACCTACTGTCTGTACATGCTGACACACACAATTAGTCTTCTCACAACAGTTTTCCCTCAGCTTAAGACCCTTTCTGTGATAGGCCATGATAAAACATGAAGCACATCCCTTCAGACTGATATAGTACTCATAATCAAATTCCCCCCAAAATTGAAATAAAAGTATCCTTAATAACAACAGAGCATCCATTCAGGAGTCTCTATGCATTAATCAGGCTGCTGACAGAATTCAGCTTTTAAGTGGCCTTTATTTAGGACTCAAGGCCAGGTTGGGCAACCTGGGTTGGTCCCAGATCTGGAGGCTGGTGGCCCTGCCTGCGGTGGGAGGTTGGAACTTGATGATCCTTGGGGCCCTTTCCAACCCAAGCCACCCTATGATTCTATGACTCCTCATCTGCTACATCCTTCCCATCTTGACTCCCAGGCTGTGTAATACTGTCACAGCAACATGGGATGCTGCAAGCAGGCATTAGAACTTAGGGCTGGGCATCCAGCTTCTGCTTTGTTAAACTTCATACAGAAATTCCATGCTGGGATTTGCATGGGGAAAAGGACACTCTTTCATTCTTTTACATATAGAGTGATTCCAGTATTACTCAGTGATTGACATGAAAAAGGTGTCAGAACAACCAGAGCAGAGGACACTTGCCTTTGGCACCTGCATTTTCTCTGGACAAGGTAATCCTATGTGTTCCAAATTATCTTTACCACAGCATTGGAGCTAAATGAGAGAGGGAGAGAGTCAAAGGAAGGAAAAATCATAGACTGTGAGTCATCTGATAACAACAAATAATTGGGAAAAAAAGAAAAAATACTGATCAAGTCATAAATGTATTCACTGTACCAACTGCTACCTCTGATAGTTCCAACTGCATGGGCCAAAGTTCTCAAAAATCAATTTCACAGCAAACAGACAAATTTGTATGAACAAAATCTTCCACAAGTATCTTATTAACAAAACAAACAAGTGGATTTCTCCAAGGAAATGGTATTTTTAAATGCAGAAAGTTCTAATATCACATACAAGATTATGAACAATGCACAAACGCTCCAGCAGAGAATATCAGAATTCTGACAATATAGTGCTAGGACTGCAGGCCCTAATAAGTCAGTGCTTTTCCTGTTTGCCTTTCTCCCACAAAATGCTTGAAATTCCTCTTCAGCTTAGAAATAACAGCCACGAAGGAAGGACAAAAAGGTCTGAGGTTGTGAAATGTTTACCCTAAAGAACATGAGAATGCTGTAAGCGAGGGCTGGGTCTCCATGGGAGGCACTGTAGATTCAGGATGACAGACACAAGGGACATTCCCAAGTCACAGGTCCTAATTCTGATTCAGACACTGACTCTCTGGGTGGCCTGAATGGAGTCATGCATTCTATTCTTTTTGTTTTTTCTCTACTTGCTCAGTCTGAGTTCAGTCACTTCACTTGCTGTTGGTAACACTGTAGGTCCTCTGGGCAGTTTTTCCTCAGAAAAAAAAACCCAGATTTTCACCTTTCTATTTCTCTCTGCATTTTGGTGTATTTTAAAATAAAACAATGTCCATAGTAGACATATCTTCTGCACAATAAAGACCAGAAGCATTAGCTCAAATTTAAAAGCCTGGCCACTCCAGCTTTCAAAGGTAGGAATCAGTTGGGATCTAAAACCCAGAATTGTGACACAACCATCAGGAAACGGAGCCATAAGCCATTTTAAGTCCATTTTAAGCAGCACTCAGTTCTATCCTTCCTACCTCCATGGGAGATATTCTGAATTTTAAATGCTAGTGTGACAGTAGAGTAGTAATACAAGGTATTTAAGCTCAGGATGACTACTCACAGCCACGTGGTAGTGATAGATGGTCCTGTTCACCTTCCCCGGGTTTTTCATGTATTCCTCATAAATGTCTTCATAGATTTTCTGGGCTTCCTGTATTGCCTGCAGAAATCAGACTTGCCAAGTGAGAGGCAAATAAGTCTTACTCTCAATCCAGTGCAGATTTCCAGCTTGAGTCATCAACCTCCAGAGCAGAAAATAATTCCTGGTAAACTGAAGTAGACATGATAGGAAAGATAGGAGGTTTTGTGGCCTGATGGCACTCAGAGATACTCTGCGTGGGTCAGAATCTGCTGTATTCTATGTTTTGGCTAAACAGTTCTTAGCTGGATAAATTCAGTGTTTGAATTCATTTGCCCTTCTCCCAAGAAGGGAGCTCTTATTGTAGAGTTCTACTTGATGCTCCTTCAACAGCACAGACAGTCTTTATTGAGGAGGAGGAGGGGCAAAATCAGCATCCCATTCTGAAGTTGGATTTGTGATAACACAAGCTCTAATTGACTGCAGATAAGAATATTAAAGAGTTTTGCTAGGAAGAAAGTTCTCCTGAATATGAGCCAGCCTGTAGGTCAGTCAGCCATAGGAAGCCAGAACTGCCCCATTATTACCTTAGAAGTAGATTGCTACTCACCACTTTCTTGCCTATAAATGCAAACACTCCAGCAGTGATCTCAGCTGCAAATATCACCAACAAGCAAGCAAAGAACTGCAGAGGGAGAAAAGAACCTTATGTTAGCTTATTCTGCACAGTGTGCTTTACTGCCACTCAACCTGTTATCCTTGTCTAGACCTCAAGAGCTCACACAGTGAATGACAATAAGCTGATGAACAGTGTCAGTGATAAGGGCATCAAGTCAGGCTTCTTGTACTAAGAAAACAAAGGTGGAAGTGGCACAGTGTGGCTCAGATGGTAGTTTCAGGAATGACAAGGTGTTACAGGAGAGATGTATGGAAGCTATGCATTAACACAGTGACTACAGATGATGGATTAGCCAGTAAAAGGACAGAGGACATTTCAGATCTTGGACAGCAAAGATCCCTCCGCTAATGACAGAAGAATTTTTGGAATCATTTCACAGCACTTCCAGGCCCTTGAAACCTTTCACTTACTGCTCCAAGTAAGAACTGAGACTCCCGCGCTGCTCCACAGCACCCAAAGAATCCAACTGTGGTCATGAGAGCCCCTGCTCCCACCAATACATACAGTCCTAGGGAAAAGATCAAGGTCAGAATTTAAGGCTTCTCTTCTCAAAGTTCGATGCCTGTTTTGCCAAAAAACACATATTTTTAAGTAACAGTGGTCTCTGGCTTTGACAAATAATATCTGCTACCCAGAAAAGATGCTCTCACCACAAAACAAGACTTCTTCAGGATTCTTGGAAAATCGCATAGAGACAAATGAAAGGAATTCCACCTCCCAAGCTTCCATTCTCCAGAGCAGCTCAGACCAGGAACCTTGCATGCACAGCCTATAAACTCACGACATATCTCATGACACATGCTGTCCACATGCAGCAGCTAGTGGCAACACTGAACTGCTTTCTTGTTCTGGACTTTCACAGCTGAATGTTTTGCAGTTGTTGGCTGGTGCTGGGGAATGCTCAGACACCTCAGGGAACCTCTCTGTGGGACTGTGTTGCAGAATGGACTTGAGGCTACAGGCCAAAGTAGTTATCTGCCTGTGGACAAATTTAATGATGTAAAGACCAAGCAGTAGATCATCAGACTAAATGCATTAAGAGCATAATGAAGCAATCTGTGGATGAGACTGCCAACAAAGGGCAATCCTGAGACAAGTACAGGACACAGGAGATGACACTGTAGCCCCACACTTACTTAGAACAACAGACTTAGCATGCCAGCTATGCCCAGAACTTGTAGTGCAAAAACTGCAGGGTAAGAGGAATTGCATTCATTTCTACCATCTATAAAGCTGCTGAAAATACTTCTACCCAACAGTTTATTTCTTTATTTATTAATACAGGCTTTATCTGGGACAGAAAGAAACCAGAGCCAAATTGTTGTTGACCTATAGAAACCAATTCTCTTTCCTCACAGGCAAACATGAACAGACTTCATGGTGGTGTCAGTTTCTATCGAACCACCACAATTGTGTCTGAGCTTTATCTCTGGATGCCATGCGAGCCAAAGTACCAAAGGCTCTGCATAGTGTCTTGTAATTCCAGCCTTGGACTTGTGTAGGCAACATGGAGGACACAGAGATCTGCCATGCCAGTCTGCTGTCTGAAAAAGCAGCTTCATTTCCTTCCCTGAGCTGTACTGAAGGGACACTGGAGCTGCAGGCTGAGCACACTAGATGGCACAGTGAGCTCTCCTCTAAGCTCTGATTACTCAAACTTTTTGTGACAGCATTTAGCATTCTCAATTCCAAACTGAAAGATACTAAGGTCTGACGTCATGTTCAAAGCTGCAGGCATTTATTACTATCAGACCTCGTGTGACCTAGCCTATACAAAGCCCTGCAATTGACAGTTTGCATGGAGTGCTAGGAAAATGAAAATAAAGTAACAGAAAAAATATGAGGATAGACAAGCGCAGAGGATACTGCCACTGCAGGCTCCTGCCTGCTGTCCATTCATTGGAGTGCCACTGTATCAGCTGTATTAGCCAGATATCCATCCCAGGTATTGCAATTCTCCTCTTCCTCCATCCTTCATGCCCTGTGCCAGGGATTACTGCTGAGGAAAAAAACCCCATTCTTATAAATAGTGATAAAACAATTATAATTAATATGGCTTTGCCAGATCTGTGACAGTGGATGAGTGGGATTTGCTGCTGACAGTGCTGGCAGCTCATATTATGTATTTTCTAGATTTTTAATATTCAGCATCTTGTGGCTTCCCAGGACTGAGCATTCTAATGCTTGGACACATATTCACAACACAGTGGCTTTCACTTAGGGAAAGACATACAAAGATGCCTGTAGATCAGGAGTAAAGGCCAGCCCCAATCAAAGGAGAAGTGGAAAAAATGCCATCAGTTTCAACATAGGGTGCAGAACCTGCTGTTCAACTGCCAAACACCCAAACTGCCGTTTTCTGAGATCTCCATGGTAACAAATGCAGCGTAATTACCAAGATGTTTCCTGGGCAGTTTTCTGCATATTACTTCCTACTTCAGTCCCTGTAATTACTTATCAGGCAACTTAGGAGAGACTCTTTTATTAGGAAAACAGGAGAGAAACCTTCCCATTTCTTTTTGCTGCTTCCAGCTAGCAAAGACAAAGTTCTCTGAGGTTCAGGGGTAGGACCACTTTCCAAACTCTGGATTTGCTCTTTCCTGAGGAGCAGGCTTAGCATTTCACATGCATGACTCACAACTAAATCGCTACCTCAGTCAGAACTTCCATTTTAAGGCATGCTACAGGAAGAACTTCTCACACCACACTCTAAACAAAGCTGAATTTGCTGTTTGCCCTTGGGCCCACAGTTTTGCTAGCCAGGAGTTCAAATCCACCTTCTTCCATCTTGGATTCAGGAGAGTTAATTCTAGAGCTTGTCCATGCTCAGCTTGGGATTAGTAACTGCTGATACTCAGAGTGCTATTCCTAGTTGGAAGATACTGAGGACATGTAAATATATATATATATATATCTGTAGAACCAAAGATGCTTTTAAGTGTTTAAGTATCATACACACATGCAACCTTTCACCCAGAAATAAGACATTTTTATAACAGACATAGAATGGTTTGGGTTGGAAAGGACCTTAAAGACCATCTTGTTCCAACCTCCTGCCATGGACAGGGATACCTTCCTCTCCATCAGGTTGCTCATCCAACCAAGGCCCATCCAACCTGGCCTTGAACACTCACAGAAACAGGGCATCCACAATTTTGCTGGGCCTCACCACCCTCAGTGTGAATAATTTCTTCTGAACATCTAACCTCATCCTTCCCTTTTGGGGTGTAAAGCCATTCCCTCTTCTCCTGTCACTGCACTCCCTGATGGAGTCTCTCACCATCTTTTCACTTCCTTTAAGTACAGGAGGGCCACTATAAAGTCTCCCTGGAGCCTTCTCTAGGCTAAAAACCCAAACTTTTACAGCCTTTAATTCATAGGAGAGGTGCTGCATTCCTCCGATCATCTTCATTGCCCTCCTCTGGTCCCATCCAATGGGTCTTTGTCCTTCTCATGCTGCAGGCCCCAGGTGGGGTCCATCACCTCCTCTGCAAGATGCACTTCTTTCGAAGCAGATCAAGATATGGTTGCCTTTCTGGGCTGCAAGTGCACACTGTGGTTCAAGTTGAGCTTTTCATCCACCAGTCCCCCCACGTCCTCCTCCACAGGACTTTATCCACCCATTGCCCAGTCTGTCTGGGATTGCCTCAAACCAGGTATATTGAAGACTACCTTGTAAAAAAATCAGAGTGACCAGGTTACTTGTCAGCTTGCTTCCGTTGCAAAGGGGATATCCCACTGCAATCTGATAGGCAGATATATATAATGCCATGCTTTATGAAGCAGAAAGGAAACATAATGCAAACCAGGCAGATTAGGAACCTGCTGATGTTAAAACCATTCTTATTTCAGACATGAATCCACCACCACCACCACCACCAGAAATACTCTGCCAGCCTCCTAGACTGGTAAAGAACTCAATTCAGGGTTTGAAGCAGAGCTCATTCACAGAGCTGGTTTTCTTCAAAATCTTACTGACAGCTCTGAGGTACAAATAAAAGTCTGGAGCCTATCGTAAGGAGCCAGAGCAGACAATCATACACCATCTCTCTGGCTTTATTTCACATGGGTTCCTTGTTTACCTGGCTGCTATGGTCACTTTCCATTTTAAATAGTTCGACTCTTTCTTTTTTTGGGCTGAGTAACTGACAGCAAACAAAACACCAACTGTTCGTAGTCTGCTGAGAAAACAAGCAGCTCTGTTCTTGGCAGAAATGATCCAGAGGCAGTGATGACAGGAGTCCTAGAACCCAGACATGACCAGAATAGGTTTTCCTGACATTGTGAATTACACTCCTGGAGATATCTCACTGGGTGGACTGAGGCTTTCAAGCCCTCAGTTAGAACACCAAGGAACCCACAGAGCAAATGCAGTGTTGGAAAAGATGGGAAACACGTGTAGAGGTTGGAAATAACCAGCCAGACAAGCGATGCACTGAGTGGCAGAGTTACCCGGCTTGTTAACAGAGATAATCATTTTTATGCTAACAGATCTGTAGTAAATACATATTTTGGATACATTTATAAAATACATGGAGAAGAGAAGCAGTGTCCTCTGAAGGAAGATGGATTTCTGGAGAACTGGAGCACACCCTTAATTTGAGCACAGCGTACAGACATAATTCCTTATTTTGTGTGAATGTGACAAATATTATGTAGTTAATCTTCCTGGAACCACAAAAAGAATTGCAGATACAAGCTGACTTGATGCCTCCCAGCACCTCTATATACACCTATTAAAATATTTAATGGACAGTAAAATGAAAACACTTGGCAACGTGGCTACGTAATTCTGCATATAACCATTGCATTTATGATTTTTAACATGGTTAGACTGAGGATTAAAGATTAAATTGACACACACTAAAGATAACAACCAGAATCATCTCTACACAGTGTCATACAGCCTTCAGCAGTTATTCAGTCGTGCAAGAACATCACTGCCTTCTTTGCTTTGGAGCTGCTTCTAGAAAAGCTGAACTGTTAAACCTGTGCAGCTCTGGCCTGCACACCACTGTGCTGCCAGCTGCCTCTGCATGGGCAGTGGGACCAGAACAGAATACAGCTGTGTAATCACTCTCTGAGGTAGGCCAGGGGATACCCCATACACTGTGTGAATCACTACTGTTCAGGTAGTGGGTGCTTTTCTTTTCTTTTTTTTTTTCTTTTCTTTCTTTTTTTGGAGGTAGGAGGCACTGATTATATATTTTAAGTTGATTTCCAGTGCAGCAGCTTCCATTTTCCACCCAGGGCCACTATCAGCTTTTGCCAAACCACTCTTCAACTGCAGAAGAAACTTGTACAGAAGATGATAGAAAGACATATCAGTTCACTGCTTACATTCTAAGCACATACTAAAAGCCTCTGCAAGGCCCAATGCAGGACCACTCAATGCCCCACTTGTGGTGTTGCATCTCTACAGAGACTCCTTTGTCAGCAGCTCTCACGTTAAGACTGACAGAATTTGTGAGGCTATGAATTTTGGAGAGAAAATACTGCTAAGTAAGGGTACAGTGCTTGACTACAAAATACATGAATAAAATATAACAGAATGAGGCACAGGAATTGCAGTTTACACGGATTTAACTGCTAGCCAACTCTTGTTTGCATGGGCACCCATTCCAATGGAGAAAAAATACTAATATCCTTCAACTCCAGACATGACTTCATATCCTAAGGCATGCACCATCTAACCGTGCTGTTCAAAGCCAGAATGATCGCTCATGTTCTCTCAGACCCCACGAAAAAGCCACAGCCACCCTGAAACTTCTACCCACAGCTGGCCTGGCTCTGGATTGAAGCACAGAACTGGAGCAAAGACCATAACATAGCAGAAATTTGGTGAGCTCTGTCTGTGCTGGAGAAGCAATGATTCAGTGCTGCCAGTTCTGAGAGCCATCCAAGTTGATCCATTCACATTCATCAGTTGTTACCTTTCTTGATGAGGCTTCATTTTCAGTGCTACTGGCAGTGAGGTGACCCTCCCTGCACTTCATTTATTAGGGTACACTAAATTTGTCCTCCATGCTGCCCACGGAGCCAAAACAGACTTTCATACAAAGAGAAGAGAGTAAATGTCTTGAACTGACACTTTAAAAGTTAGTTCTCTATTCATAAATGCTGAACTTGTGCTCAGCTGGCACTCAGTCTTCACATTTGTGCTTAAGTGTATATATATATGTATATTTAATTTAAGAACAGCACTATTACAAATAACTAATTAAAGGAGCAAAAGATCTTTTCCCCATTTGGTCAGTACAGCGCCACAGACAACTCAGATGTTATTATCCAGCTGTTGACCTTTGCTGAAATTATCTTTTTTATTTTTTTTTTAAACCATAATGGGATGGAACAACACGAAAATATTGTCATGCCTCATCACTGCAATGGGATCTCCAAAAGCTGGGGAGCTGGAAGGAGAAGATGCCCAATTTTAGAAGGCTGCTCCTTATATATAGTTGAAAACTTATCTTCTCTGTGAGATACATCCTGGAGAGCAGATGGAGACTGCATGGGTCAAGGAGTTCCAGTTCTATTCCCTTATGTTGTGGGTTAAAAAACTGCAACCTGCAGTGGGGAATATAGATCACTGAACACAAAACCACAAGCAATGGGAAACTAACACCACATATGTGCTTGACCTCAACACTGCTGCCTGCTAGCTGCTCTCAAACCAACACAAACATTCAATTGGCTGGAAAAGTTCAACAGGCCTGAGTGCCAAGTCCTGGCCTGAACTATTCCAGGGGTTGAACTGCTGGTAAAGAACAGGGCTATTTAGGGACACTCACTCCATCCTAATGGAAAATGCAAGGATATAATTACCAATTATTTTAAACTAAAACAAAATTTCCGATCCAGGAAAAAAAAATCACTAGGAAACAGAGAGGGGCTGGGTAGCTTCAGCTGGCAGCTCAAAACAGGTTTTTTTTTGTTTTTTTTTTTTTAAAAAAAAGGAACAAATAATAAAACCCAACAGAATATGCTGCTCTTTGAAAGCAAGAAACGGAGATGTAGCCCAAAAGATGCTGATTCCAGACAGCGTTCCAGCCTACGAACATCTAAGTGCAACTGCAGTGTTGTTCTAAGCACTGACATGGAGCTGATCTGATCACAGAGGATAAGTTATCACAAGAGCAACCAGTGTAGTAGAGCTAAGAAAATTGTTTTTAGACATACAGCAGTACGTTTATATCTCCAGGTCATGCTGACAATCTGCTTTCTCCTTCAGCCCTCTGGGCAGCTGCTTCTTGTGGACTGCACAGTATTCCATATTAAGAATTGCTATGCAAAGTTCTGGCTGTCGCCCAGACTGCACGTTACTGAGCAAATGCACATGGCCAAATAAACAGAACTCCTAGAAACACCATGAGATGTGTTTGCATGCGCAAATGTTTGAGGAACTTAGAGCTGAAATTTCCTACAGAGCTAAAGCACTCAAGAATGACCATTGGTTGCAGCCATGCTTGCTGCCTAAAACACTGGTACTGAATTCATCACCATTCTTTTACCATTGCCTTAGTCACAGATTGTTAACAAGCTCAGATTTCTGACTGGCTGACCTCTCAGATGCTCAGAAGTCATAACAGCATTTAACATGATTTGTTATGAGAGTGGGAAGCAGATTATTATTATTTTTTTTCTTTATCAGTCTTGCTCAAGTCTGCCTACTACAATAAAGGGTCAAAACCTTGCCTTCGAGTTCAGCCAAAAGTGCAGGTTAAAAAGAATTCTCAACATATTTATGTCCTGTTCCTTATCACTTCCTCTGCTAGCAGTTACATATTACAGCATACAGTTCCATAAATATATGTGACCATCAGCCCAGTAGCTGAATGTCACAGAGCATGACTAGACTTTCACAACAACATTCCCCAGGACTTCCTAAAATGAACAATTCTCAATAGCTTTTGCAGTTCTTACTCAGGACTGGAGCAGATTAAATCTGTCAGAGACCGCCACCAAAGAAAATCTTGTTTACACAGCACTACACTGCAAAGCTAGGACTTGTTTTCTCTACAAGTTTTACTTTCTGGCTTCTAACAAACCAACAGTAGTTAATTTGAAGGACAGAACCTTCCCTCCGTCTTGTTCAAACTCCAGGATCAAATACAAGTGGGTAAGGCAGGGGAGAGTTTCAAGATAAAGCACAGGAAATTCAGCAGGTATAAATTGAATCTGGAAATAAAGGCAATGGTCCACTGTGCTGCTGACATAGCAGCTCAGATGTAAGAGAAAAAGTAAATGATACTTTGTGGTTCTCTGTGTTGGTGGAGATGCTACAGAGCACTTTGCAGCATCCCTCAGATCCCAGTCACATTTCCATCTGAATGGTTTTATTCAGCCTTCTAAACTCCAGCGAAAGCTTTGCTGGACATAACACTCAACCCATTTATTCCCTCAGTGCTGTACAGTCAGCTCTGTGCTTCTGGCCTTGTTCCATGCATATATCAAAAAGGCTTTGGCTTAAGACTGTGGTGTAGCAGGGTGGTGGTCTTTGTTAAGAGAATGGGTGTATCTAAAGTAACTGCACATCCAGTTAATGTTCCTGTGATGGGTGACTGACTGTTAGGACATCCTGGGTCAAGTCAGCTCCTGGACACTGTGCCAGGATGGATTGATGGCTGAATGGGTATTCATTCACACCTGGCATTTTCAGATGGCAAAAGTAATTGTACAAATTGGATTGTATTGGCTGAGTCTAACTCAAGGTGGAAACATTAAAACCAAAAAACCTTTCTCCCTTCTAATATAAAGACAAGTTACAACTGCCAGTGGATGAAGAAATGCAGCTGCTGGCCATCCTAGACAGCTGCTCTTATAAACACTTCTATAGACACGTACAGGTGGTATTTCCCAAAAACATAACTGGGAATCCTAGGGAGGAAAAAAAAATTGTTAAATGCCTAAAATTAGATGTGACCAAAACCAACTGTGGGGGTTGGGGAACTTGTTGCTTCCTGCCTCTCTTGGATGAACAGCTCTTGAGATGACCAAGCATTGTGCAGTTTTCAGCCGTAGAAGGATTTGCTCTGATACTTAAAATCACACTGAAGGCCCCTGCTTACAGACAAAGGGAGGACTGGGGAGCAGAAGTCTTTCTTTTTCCTCTGCTGGTACCAGAGGCATTGAGAAATGACACTGTAGCTTTTCTGGTTACAAGCTGCACAAAAAACTATGGAAGGATATATTGAGCTCTATGTTGCAGGAGTCTCTCACCCATCTCAGTTACTACTGCAACAGTATAAGCACAATTCATTTAGGATATGTGAGAAGTGATCAAGTCTGAGAGAAGAGTTCAGTTAGACATAAAGGAACTGATAACAAGCAGAGAAAGGCTTTTCAGTTAGGCCTAAGGAAACTGATAACAAGCAGAGAGAGGGTGAAGGCCATCACTCACAGCTCCAGAACACCCGGTTTTGTGCAGTCTGGCTCAGGTATTGCTGGCCTTTGTATAATTCAGTGATTGAGCTATTTCCCATGCCCTAGAATGAAGCCAAGGCTAATGTCTGCTGTCGTCACAACTTACCTATGAAGAAATACTCTGGAGACCTTTTGTCTGAAGCAAACTCTGCCATAGCCCCACCAAACCGCAGCCACAGACCAAAGGCAATGACAGCCAATCCTGCCAGCTGGAAAACACACAGATTAGTCAATACTTTAATAACAATTGGCTGGAGAGCATAAAGAAGGTGCCTGTGGCATTTTACACTTTCTTGAAATCCCATAGCTCAAGATTACACTGTCAGAAAATTCAGGAAGCTTTTGCCAGTATTTGATAACGTGAACTCCCATCATAGTGCAATGCACTCTGTTCTTCTAGCTCCTCAGCTCAGTGGTGCCTCTCAACTTACCAGTGACTTCCAAACCTTGAACATAAGCTCCTCCACACATTACAATTCGCCCTGAATTGCAATAGAACCGCGATAGGAACAGGGGAGAGGAAGGGCCAGAGACGTGAGGCTGTGAGCACCCATGAGAACAGACAGGATGCAAATCCAATGAGAAATACTGCTTTCCTTCCTACCAGAAGATCCACCACTGCACTGCAGCCATACTGTAGGCAGCAGGCCACTCATGGCCTCAGCACGGAGCCAAGATGCTGTTGCTGTGGGAAAAGCATCATCTGTGGGAGAGCTGCTGGACCAGTAATTGACCGCTGCTGCCATGATACAAACCAAACAGAAAGAAGTATATTAATTGACATTTTTTTAATCTTCTTATCCGTTTCAGGGCAAATTAACTGCCTTTTGTGCTAAGAGATCCCCCTTTCCATGTAGGCATCACAAGTCCAGCTCCAGGTCACAAGATGGTATGGAGAGACCAACTGGACCTCCATCATCATACCAAACAAGAGGAAAACTTTCTGCCATTTCAGAATTACTGTTGCTGCTGAGTTGTGAGAAGATTCTGTTTAGAGGCTTATTGTTCTTCAGTATGTGCTAAAGTCAAGTGTCTCTGGACCAACTTTGGCAGGGCATTTTTCCTATGGGACTCCCTATCAGAATATGGAGGCAAATTGATTAGTACAGTGCACAATACCTTGGATCATATAAATGGTTAACAAAGAAGCATGAGAGGCTACCAAATTCAGGGAAACGTTCCTTTTAATGCAAATGGCAAGATCAAACAGGAGTGCCAAGGAACATCAGCTGAGGGGAAACACCTCTAGGCAGTGCCTCAGGTCTATAGGACCTGGCACAGTTCTGTGTAGAAAGCACCCAAAGGAGGGCTATGAAGATGGTGAAGGGTCTGGAAAGCAAGATGTGTGAGGGGTGGCTGATGTCTCCTAGTCTGATCTCTCCAGAGAAAAGGAGACTGAGGGGATGCCTCATGTGGCCTCCAGACACTTCATGGCAGCATACAGCTTCCTCACAGGGAGGAATCTCTGCTCTCTGGTGACAGTGACAGGACCAAGGGGACGGCATGGAGCTGCACCATGCTGGGTGCCCTTGTTCTGCAACAGAGGATGGCTGGGCACAGAACAGGTCACCTAGGGCACTGATTATGGCCCCAAGCTGCTGGCCCTCAAGGAGCATTTGGAATCCTCAGAGTTTGGAACTGGAGCAGTCCTTTTGTGGACTCAATCCTTGTGTCCTTGTACTTGCCAAGCTGGGATATTCTAGGATTCCATGAATGCTCTCCTACGTTACTGATGGAGGCTCAGAGCTCAGGTCTGCAGCAACCACCCAGCCTGAACAAAGTCACCAAACACCCGCAGCTGACCATACCCCAGTGCACCTGGTGCCTTCTGCTTCTACCTTGCATTCTGTGGCACTATGATTCAGCTAGCACTGTACAGAAAGCAAAGAAAGCAGGCAAACATGGCTTGGAATTCACACTTCCCTCCAAGAAGGTGAAGAATGAAATCCATCCCACCACAGAGAACCAGTGCTGGTGTCTGTAGCTCCCCTGCTTACAGAGCGGGCTCAGCTTGTGGACTGCTGGGCAGCACAGACCCTCTTGTCCATCCAGGCTATGAGAGCTTGTGACAGTCTGGAAGCATTTGAAAGGAACGCCCCAGCCCAGCTGAGGAGCTGCTTTCTTCCATCTCAGTGAAAAGACAGATAACAAAACACAAGTAATTGTCACTCTTGTGACAAAGCTTTGTCCTTCTCTCACTAACTTGCAGCTGCAGCTGAGCAACATAATTCTGTTCCCAGAGCACAGCAGCACTGTGTACCCAGGGCTCGCAGAGCTGTCACCAAGAAGCAAAAGCATTTAGTATAATGTGTTTAAAGGAGACAAAATCTCAAAGCTGGTTGCTCCAGAGAGGCTGAACAGGATTATTGTGTGACCTTCTTTTCCCCCAGCAAATCAGAAAGCAAGAAAAAGATGTTTTAAAAAGCTCTGTTTCTAAACGTGAAACTAGAAAACTATGAGAAGAGAAAATACAACATGGGGAAAAAGATAACTTGAAATAAATTGTGCTATGAAACTGTGAGCATAGTGAAAATCTGTTATGACAGGAGAAAGGGAACAGCATTCTCTGATCTCTTTAGGGTGTTGCAGTGAGTGTTATTCTTTGCCATTTGAAAGGAAATTATGAGAAAGCATCATAGACTCATAATCATAGAATCACAAGGTGGGAAAGGACCTACAAGATCATCAAGTCTAACCGTCCTCCCACCACCAAAGCCACTGAACCAGATCTCATCATCCTGTGGATAAGTACTGCAAGAAGCTGCAGGGGATGCTGGGAGAATCTCACACGGCCTCTGCAGTTTGCAAAGTTATGTTTGTCGTGGAGATGGTCGCTATTTCAAGTTATCATTGAAAACAAGATGTTATCTCTTCTCGGCAATGCCCTCCTCCATCAAGTTTTTCCACGACGAGATGCACCTTTACGAAACGGCAGCGCAGAGGCACGCTGCTCTCTCGCAGTGTGAACTCAGCCCGTCGTACAGGGGGACTCGCAGAGCTCCTCCTGCGATGCAGGACAGCACTACGGGCTCCGGCAGGGCGACGGGACGGCCGGTTTTCGGCAGCACGCTGCAGCCCAGGTCGGTGATCCGGCCGCGCCCTCCGCAGCCCCCCGCCCAGCCCGCGTCCCGCAGGTGCCGCCGTTCCGCCCTTCCCACTCCGCCCGCAGCCCGGCGCTCACCCAGAAGCTCAGATTGAAGATGAACAGCAAGATCTTGATGCAGCGCATCCGCGCGTACGCCGTCCCCATAGCGGACGCAGCTCCGGCGGCGGCGGCTCCGCTCCCCAGGCGGCCCGGCCCGACTCGGCAGCGCCTCCGCGGGGCGGGCGGCGGGCGGGGCGGGGCGGCAGGTGCAGGGCGCAGCGCAATCCGCTCCATGCGGGCCGGGCCGCCCCCGCGCGGCCGTGGGATGAAGCCCAAGCACAGCTTCGGCTCTAATTAACCTGCTCTGCTCCTGTGGGGCCCCGTCTGGAACACTGCATCCAAGTGTGGAGCCCCCAGGACAAGAAAGACAGGGAGCTGTTGGAGAGGAACCAGAGGAGCCACAAAGATGATCAGGGGGCTGCAGCACCTCCCTACAAAGACAGGCTGAGGGAGCTGGGCTTGTTCAGCTAGAGAAAAGGTTTCAGTACCTAAAGGGAGCCTACAAACAGGAGGGGAACCAACTCTTTGAAAGGGTAGATAACAGCAGGACGAGGGGAAATGGTTTGAAGTTGAGGGAGGGAAGATTGAGGTTGGATGTCAGAGGGAAGTTCTTTGCTATGAGAGTGGTGAGGTGCTGGAACAGCTGCCCAGAGAGGCTGTGGATGCCCTGTCCATCCCTGGAGGTGTTCAAGGCCAGGTTGGATGGGGCCCTGGGCAGCCTGGGCTGGTATCAAATCTGGAATTTGGTGGCCCTGCATGTGGCAGGGGGTTGGAGCTTCATGATCCTTGAGGTCCCTTCCAACCCAGACCATTCTGTGATTCTGTGTTTTGTTTGTTCTCCCACTCATCAACTGCGGCCCCTTCAAGCTTATTTTCCACTCACTCACACTTCCACTTTTCTCCTCAAGATTCAACCAGAAATGCTCACTGTTCCCCCAACCCATATGTTGCTTCTTCGTGTTGTTCGTCCTCTGCCAACCGAGGGCACCACGTCCCAGCGAGACCGACCCTGAGCAGGTCAGGGCCAAATGCTTGCACAGACCCCCAGAATAGGTGAAGCAAAATGGCGTTTATTGGAATGTAACAGGCACTTAAATACCCACATTCTTGTCCTGCTTTGTCTACACCCCTTGCATGCTTGCTGTCCTATCACAGGGCATCACCTGGCAAGCTCGGAGCATAGGGAACCTGACCCCGTCACATTCCGTTTCCTCGCCACGCCTACTACATCTCCCCCTCCCTATGCTCAAAAGCTACTAACCCGTCACAGTGCGAACGCAAACTTCATAGCTGACCCTTCGCCTTGTGATACTGTATCCGCTGATCCATAACTTGCCACATAATTCTTGAGAGGCAATTCTGGAAGCACATGATTATGCATGGCAAAATGGCCGCAATACAAATTATTACAAGCAATACTAGCGCAACTACCCTAATAATCTTCGCAACCCACCCTCCAAAGCTGCCAAACACACCTTTAAGCCAGTCCCCAATGGGATCGTCTTCCACTTGGATCTAATTTGAGTGGTCTTGCAGGGCTTTCAGCGCTTTATGGATGGATACACTGTGGTCGCTAAGATTGAAGCAACACATTCCTTCTAGGTCCTCACACCCATGCCCCTGTGCCAGGAGCAAGAAATCGATGGCCGCTCTATCTTGCAGCATCGCATGTCGAATGCTGTTCGTGTCCTCTAACATCGCATTCAGTACTAATGTCGTTAAATTCGCCTGCTTAGCCGACCAACATGCTAGGCGTTCTATCTGAGCCAAGCTCTGTGCTGCGGCAACCCCAGGGGCGAAAAACGATGCGAATATCCGTGCTGTGGCACTCCATAACTCTACCTCGTCATTGCAGCTCTCCGGAACAGGGCTCGACCGTTTAACACGATGGCTTGTCACGTTCGGACCGTATTGCATCCATGTCGTGAAATTCGGAGACAGTAACGTCAGCTCCCCTAGGTAACAGGGTCCCCCTAAGGCATTGTGCGGGATGCCCTGCCAGGCTCTATCCCCACAAATCAAGAAGATTCCAGGGGGCAACGCCTTGGCCGTTTTGTTATTCCATAGCACCTCGTTGGCACCCCTTTTGAAAGAGAACCCATACCCATAAAAGTCCCAAACTGCCGTACATTTAAATGAGGATCCATTGCTAGGATTAGAAGGGATCCCACCCTTTGACAAGCAGGTTGTATTGCGCCCTGTGAAGACCCGTGTTTCATTTTTGGTATATCCGCAATAACCCGACTGGATAGAGAAAGCGTCTGTGTTTGTAGGGCTAACTATAGTCCAAGAGGTCTCATTGTACGGCCTCAGCCGCGGATCTGTTCCTGTCCACCGGGCAATTAGGGCCTGCAATTGTCCTTCCAATCCCTCGGAGCCGTTGAATACCCCGTCAAACAAGTCGCAGGTAGTGAATTGACCTTCCTGCCAGCACACTGACCCGAAGGTAATACAGGTACGCGTGCCATTATGTGACCCATTTCGTACCTTTTGCGACCCCAAGATATCTAATTCCTGCGGATCCCATGGAAGAGACACATTCAGAGATTTTATCAAACATGCCGTTTGGCTTGCTAGATCACTGTCATTACGGCAACTGGAATGGTTCGTGGTGTATCCCGCAAAGGCTTCCAACGTATATTGCGGGATACCTATTAGGCAGGTGCGAAAAGGCGAAGTTGCTGATTGCAAGCTAAGGCAAAAGTCCTTTTGGCCCGTCCTATTTGCCCAGGTGACCCACACATTTCCTGGCTGTGGCAAGAGCTGAGCTCCCCCAGCCCCCGATATCAAAGCAATGACCATCACACACACTAGCCATACTGGCTGCAGGGCAGAGGTATGTTTTCTCGTCGGCAGCAACGGTTGGTACCCACCTGGCTTTCCCGATTTGCTTTTTGTCTGCCTCCGGGGCTTCGTCTCCATCTCTTTCTTCGGCTTTCCCAGGAGCCATACCTTGCGGGAGTACTCGCCATTGGTATCGCTGAGCCAGTCCTTGATTATTGCGAACAGGGACTGTAAAAGCAAAAGCTTCCCTGTCCTCCTCAGCCAAAGGTATAGAGAAAAAGCAATCCTTCAAATCAATAGCAACAATCTTCCACCCCTTTGGTACCGCAGATAGCACGGGCACCCCCTGCTGTACCACGCCAAAGGGTATGAGCTGAGCATTAACAGCACGCAAATCGTGCAACAAACGAAAGGATCCTGACCGTTTCTCAATAACGAACACTGGGGTATTCCATCTACTAAGCGAAGGTTCTATATGGCCTAAGTGAAGTTCCCGTGCTACTAATGCCTGCAAAGTATCAAGTTTATTCTCTGGTAAGGGCCACTGATCCACCCATACAGGGCGAACGTCCTGCTTCCAGCGCAATGGGATGGCATATCACGCTGACAACTGGCAGACTGTGGCCCCCACTATAAATTTGTTATACGAGCCTCTACACTCCGCAGGAAGTCCCGTCCCAGGAGGGTTCCCGGGACGCGTGCCACCAATGGAGTAATCAGTGCTGGCTTCTCCAGAAAGCCATCCCTATTAATCACAATGATCTCCACCTGATTAGAGGATCTTTGCGAGGGCGTTGCGCCCCCGACTCCCGTGATCGTCTGGGAGGCCCCCTTAGGCCAAGTAGATGGCCAGTCAGATTCCGCTATGACCGTCACGTCTGCGCCAGAGTCAACGAGTGCAGTAACAAATATGGAACGCGGGCCCTGGAAGTCAGGCGGGAGATCGGTGTATGAGATGGTAGCCCTCACTAAAGGGCGTTCTCCGCAACTTAAAGACAAGGCTGCCATTGGCAAACTCAGATCAACGGCTCGTTCCAGACGCGGACGAGAAAAGGGGTCCTGGGTCACAAACTGCCTCCCCCCCATGTTTCCCTGATGTTGAGGCCTGCGAGCTCTGCACTGTGTGACCTTTCCTTCCACACAGCTGACATACCGCACTTCCCCCTGTGTTGCTCCTGCATTGGGCCCTGATATGACCCAGCTGACCGCACCTAAAACATGGTCCTAGTGGTCGATCTCCAATCTGGCGGCCAACCTCTCCGTGTGCCACCAGTACTTCTGCCACTGCGGCGGCAACCTCACCTGCCACAGATGAACGTGATTTCTGCTTGTCCAGTACATATTTGATGACCTCACCAGGGGTATGAAACTTTTCTGAGGCCGCTCTCAGCAAGGCTCGTATATCCCCGCTCGATTTCTGATACAAGCAGTCCAAGATAACAGGACCATGGACCGCTCTGGGTAGGTCTTTTCTATCGCCTCGATCACCCTCGCTACCCCTTTCGGGTCCAACGGAACCCAAATCGGTCCTCCCTCCTCCGATACCACGACCGGAAGCGCAACCAGTTTCGTGAGGCCCCTCTCTTCTACCTCCTCCTTAATCTTAATCCAATCTGCAACCTGACTCCTGCCTTTCGCGCTTCCCTCTGTGGGCGGTTCCGTCTGAGCTAACTTTTCCAAAGAAGGATATAACGGCCAACTAGGGCAGGGCGGAGGCGGAGCCGCTGGGTCACATGGCAGATCCGGCCGTTCCCCTTTCTTCATGTCTCCGCCCCCGTTCGCCGTCCCGCTCGCCGTCCTTTGTTCGCCGGACCTGCAAGTTTCCAAAGTCCCGCTCCCCGAGGCCCCTCCCCCCTACTTTTCCGCCCTAAGCTTACCCTCCCCCTTAGCCGCCTTAAGGGCTCCAAGCATCAAACCCCACGTTTTAAGTTCTGCGGCTTTCTGGTTGTTCATGGCACGCTGGCACAGTGCCGAGGTGAGTGAATCCCACCTGCATGAATCTAACACTTGTTGGGGAGAGTCCAGCTCCCCCCTTTTTTTCTAAAAGCCACAGCACCGCGGCGATCTCCTTCCGCGAAGGAGCATTTTTACCGCAGTGCTCTTTACAAAACTGCAGAAGTACCTTAATCACTTGTTCCATGGTTACACACGCGACCTGCCGCCACCTCACAGGCTCTTCTCCGCTTCACGGGCACGCCGGCTGGTTAACCCTCGATAGGCAGATCACGTCGTGGTCACCACTTGTTGCTTCTTCGTGTTGTTCGTCCTCTGCCAACCGAGGGCGCCACGGCCCAGCGAGACCGACCCTGAGCAGGTCGGGGCCAAATGCTTGCACAGACCCCCAGTATAAGTGAAGCAAAATGGCGTTTATTTGAATGTAGCAGGCACTTAAATACCCACATTCTTGTCCTGCTTTGTCTACACCCCTTGCATGCTTGCTGTCCTATCACCTGGCAAGCTCGGAGCATAGGGAACCTGACCCCGTCACATTCCGTTTCCTCGCCACGCCTACTACACCCATAGCTCCTCCCTCTCTGACTTTTTCCTACACTTAGGAAATCACTTTGAAGCTGCCTGCAGCCCTTTGATGGAAGGCACAATCTCTTGAGAAGTGCGGTTTCTATGTTGGGCATTTCCTGCCAGTGCTCAACGAATAAAGCAGTCATTTCCTGCTTTCTACTGTACTGCAGTAATGGCAGAATTGTACCCATCCACTTTTGTGTTTCAGAGTCAGTTTCTCTAAAGGTATACATGGAAACAGTGCAAAAAAGCATAAGAAAGATGCTTGGGTTTTGTTGTTTTAAATGCAATTACACTAACCTTGGATCCAATAATCCCAAAGGACGTTGGGGGTGCTTTCTGTTTTTGCCCACTTTGTTTTCTGCTGCTATAAAAAAGCCTGCCAGGTTTTGTTTTGCTTTGTTTGTTTGTTTAAACCACCCCAAACGGTTTATTTTCACTGCAACTGCTGATCTTTATGAAGCATCTCTTGCTCCATTAGCAATGAAATATCTTCTGTTGTTGTTTTAGGGAAACTTTCAAGCTGTTTTATGACATAAAGTGTCATAAATGGCACTGACCTACAGACCCATTGTACCCCTTCTAAATTGTCATCTAGGAATCCATTTGAAGAGACAAAATATGGCAAATCATCATCTCCTCATCTTTGAAAATGTAAGAAAAAAATGTAAACGAAGGAACAGTTTTGCATGTCTCACGAGGGAAAAATAGTTTTTTTAAACAAGTCGTTTATTTCTCAACTAATTTCCCCAAATAGTTTAGGAACAGAGTGCAGCCTTTTGCAATTCTTCTCAAAAATGTTTCAGAAATGATTATTTAACTGCTTCTTCAATGTTCTTCCTCTAAACTCTGTTCTTGGAGGTGAATGGGCCATACAGTCCATGCAGAAAATGCTACCTTGTGAGCTTTAGGATTGGTCCCACTCCCATCACCCAGCCTCTTCACCTCCAAATTCTCATAGGAAGAAGCACAGAGTGTATCTCCTTCCACGAAGCAGTTCAAAAGATCATCTTTCACAAACTTTCATTTTGAATTCCACAATTTCTCATAGAGCTCTGGGCAGAAATTTTAGGCTCTTCAACATTTGGATCCAGCAAAATCTGTTCCTGTGAGTTCACAGGAGGGAGCTGAGAGCTGTGAAGATAATTTCCCTTCCCTTCCCTTCCCTTCCCTTCCCTTCCCTTCCCTTCCCTTCCCTTCCCTTCCCTTCCCTTCCCTTCCCTTCCCTTCCCTTCCCTTCCCTTCCCTTCCCTTCCCTTCCCTTCCCTTCCCTTCCCTTCCCTTCCCTCTTTCTTTCAAGAAACTGGAGCTCATTGTGAGTTCAGATTCAGAATCCAACTGAATACATCAGAGGAGCTGTGAGGACAGGATCCCTTTATTTTGGAGGACAGAGTTGATATGTGTTGTTTCCTGACTAGATTTAGTGTGTGCTACCTTAATTACCACTGTAAAACATGAGGCACAAGACCGATTTAATCAAGACTACATATTCACTCTACAGAAAGTACAAATGAAGATTAGACAAATCACTCACAGATTTAATGGCAAGGAGCATGTGCCATATATATCTTGCCCTTTTTCCCCAAGCTTCCATGTTGATGAGTTCTCCATCAAGTGGGCACACAGTCAGTTCCTATTGAACTCCAACATCTCTGCTTTTCCAGCTCAGCCACAGACCCCACAGCCCTCCCAGGATGGGACCTCAGGGTACAGCATGGGAGCTGAACCACAGTCACAACACAGAACTGAAACCAACTGTCCTTTGCAATCTTCTCCTCAGAAATCGATGCTCAGAACTCACCAGAGCTGTCTGCCTCTCCTTATTCCAATGCCTTTCGCGTTTTGCAATGCGGCAGCACCCTCTTCTGTCAATTCCTATGTGGTCGAAGCAGCCGGTGCTTGCAATGTCAGGCAGCAGCACCAAGAGCTAAGTCACAGAATCCTCAGCACTTTGCAAACGAGGAAATGAAAACAAAGGAAAGGAGAAATTAAAAAGCCCGGCAGAAAGGAAAAAAGAAGGGACATCTGATCTGAAATGCTACCATTCTGATGCTCTCACAATATTAGTACTGCTGTCCTGACTTGGGAGGCTGCCTTACTTCAGGTATGTAGATTTCTATCTCAAATCCAACACGTTTCTTGCCCTAAATGTACCAATATCTGTCATCCCACTTAATGATTTCTGCTTTTTTTTTTTTTTTTTCCTCTTTTCCTGGTCGTCGGTGTCTGTGCTGCCTTGAAATTTATTATCATCACATTTTTTATTTCTGCCTACCTAGTGATTTTTGACAAAAACTACAAAGTGACTAATATTTTATTTCACAGGGTATTATGGCACAAATCAATATCATTTTTGGGGGAAAAAAAAGTATCTCACAATATTCTTGTGAACAGGGTTACCAAATTGTGAAGTAAACACTCAGACAACCCACAAAATTATTTCACATTGGCTGCAAAGATTGGCATTTTATTTCCATCCTGAACACGTCCAGCTTCAAAATCCACACACTGTTTCTCACTCAACCTTTGCTTTATGTATAACCTCCTATTACCAAGTGTCTTCTCCCTTCCTTCTTTTCACACAGGATAGCTTAGATGCAATAAGCATATGAGTATTTGCAACAGCTTTGTA
Organism: Phasianus colchicus; assembly: GCF_987193195.1. Taxonomy (NCBI): domain Eukaryota; kingdom Metazoa; phylum Chordata; class Aves; order Galliformes; family Phasianidae; genus Phasianus; species Phasianus colchicus. The sequence goes on along the minus strand of NC_143460.1, from coordinate 2,171,981 downwards.
GCATGGACATCTCTTTGCTTTTACATGGACATCTCTTAGTTTTACAATTATGCAGATCCTCAGACAAAGACCATTTGTTTTTGGTTATTTTCTCATTACAGAGCATGCTGGGACATTTTGGAAAGAAGTGTTATCCAGCTGTAGCAGTAGATATTGAGCTACTGCTAAATGTGATATCACTTTTATTTGTAATGACAGATAGATAAGAAACCAGCCTTGCTTGAGCAAGATCTGTTTAAATTCATTTATTACAATAAAGTCAGAGATTTTAATCCTGTAAAGATAATCTCTAAGCTGACTTTAGAATTAAAACATTCAAAATGTTTCCCTACAGGCTTGAATTTTCTTCATTTTCTTCTTCCAGGTCTGACCTACTCTTGCTAATTGTCTTCCTAACTGTTCTTTACTAAGCTATTAACCTTCAAGGGATTAGGAAGGCACAATACTGTTATTTCTAGTTCTGAAATCTTCCCTATGTGTTGTACAAACCCATTTTGTGATTTAGGAACCGAAAAACTTTCATATTTGTGCTTCTTATCTCTGCATAGTGTCGTTCCTTTTTTATGCATGCTAGCCTCAAATTCCTCATTCAGGGCCCAAAATAACCCTTCAGAGAAGCATAGGACAAGAAATGAGAAGTTCTCTTCATATTTTTTTCCCCTTACTTAAATGTGTAATTTTCATGGAAGTACATCTGACTTCAAACTCCAAGGAAACAGCGCAGATACCATATTGGACTCCCATTCTGACAGGGATGCTGAAGCTTGCATCATCCCATTGGCATCTATCTCACCATTTCCACTCCCCTGAGTAACACTGGGCCTGGCAACACTGCGTCTGTCTCAGAATGCAGCTCAGGAATGGCTCTCTGGAGTAGAGATAGAAGAAGCTGCACTTTCCCAGCCTTCCCCAGCGGAGCACACAGCCTGCTTTTTCCTTCCATAGATCTATATATGTCTATTTACTTGCTTTGCCTTGGGAGCTGCCATGACACTTCGGTCTGCAAAGCCTGAAAAGCTAAGGACTGATGTTACAACTCTCATTTTTACAGTCTGAATGCCTCGAGGTGCAGTCAGTGCTTTTGTCCCAGTGCCCGATGACCCATGAAAGGGCTGTTCTTCTAGAGCTTCTGGCTGTTTTATGTTTGTTTATTCTGGGATCAGGACAGCGAGGCCTGTAGCACAACCAGACTGAAGCCCAGCATGAAATCGGAGGTTTCCCGGAGAGACTGGGCTGCTGCAGGGACCTTACAAATAATTATAAGTTCATGAGAACATTTTCTAGCTCAGTCTTGCAGTATGCAGCCTTCACATTTCACGTAAATCTGTTCCTCTCTTTAGGGAATTATAATCTAACACAAAAGAAAGGAGGGGTTTGTAATCCTGCCCCTGTACTCGGCACTGGTGAGGCCTCACCTCGAGTGCTGCGTTCAGTTTTGGGCACCTCAGAACAAAAAGGACATGGAGGTGCTGAAGCAGGTCCAAAGAAAGGCAACAAGGCTGGGGAAGGGCTTGGAGAATATGGCCTATGAGGAGAGACTGAAGGAAATGGGGCTGTTTGGTCTGGGGAAGAGGAGGCTGAGGGGAGACATTGCTCCCCTTCATGAACATGAAATCTGACTGCAGCAGAACAGGGCTGGTCTCTTCTCACTGCTGACAGGACGAGGGGAAATGGCCTCAAGTTGCACCAGGGGATGTTTAGTTTGGATATCAGGAAAAACTTTTTTACAGAAAGGGTTGTTAGGCACTGGCATGGGCTGCACAGGGAGGTGGTTGAGTCACCATCCCTGGATGTCTTTAAAAACCGTCTGGATGTGGTGCTCAGGGACATGATTTTTTCCAACCTGAGCAATTCAGTGATTCTATGATTCTGTGTTTTATTTCACAATGGTCTAGCAGTGTCTGTTAGAGAAAGCTCATGGAAGGCTTTGCTAATCCCTGTGCTGTGTGTGATGATCTAGAGGAGGCTGCGCAGTTCTGCTCTTCGCCTGGAAAGTCACAGGGTTCCTGTGCTGCCTCAACAGCAGAAATCTGTGGTAATGTGAGGTACTGCAAGTATTTCCAGCCCTTCCAGGAATGGGGTAACTGCCTGGAATTTCATGCGGTCAGCACTGAGGTCCCAAAGGCCCCAAATCACAGCTTGCACCACAGGATACAACGTGTTGTTGCTGCTGTCTGGATTTGAGATGCTTTGAGCCAAGTAGGAAAATGAAACTGTTCCAAAAGGCAACAACAACAAAAAAAGAAAGTGACTTAAATTCTAAGCCTGTGCCTCAGGATTGAGGAAGTTTACTAGACAGGTTTTAAACTGCACATTTCTGTGGTCCTTCAAAAATGCATCCTGACTGGAATGTGAAACAGGAGAATTGAGTGGTGAAATCGGGGCCGCATATTTTCTGCGCTTCAGTTTATTGACACAAAAGACGGTGGTGATTTGTAGCCTGATGAGAACCAACAGTCCCACCAGTGAGGTCTGTGAGTTGGATCTGCTCCTAGGAAGCGAAGGAGCGATGTCCTGCTGGGCATGCTCCCACCAACAGCCTCTGAATTCTGTCCAGACCTACCTCCAGATGGCATAATTATTCCAACAGAATAATTATTCCATCCAGAAGATGAAGACCATAAACTGCAGGGACTGACTAATACTTGTAAGGCTTGCATCTCATATTTGTGGATGAAGTAACTGAGTAAGCATGAGAAATCCTTAGAAGTGTCTGCCTCCCCAGAACTGCTTTAACATAGCATCTGGTAGAGGTACAGACATTTTCTTTTTAATTTTGCCAAATAGTTACAGCAACAGAAGATAACGTGTGATTTGTACACGGTGCTCAGCATCACTGAGAAATACCCAGGGCAGATGGATATCTGAACACGTGTTCTTTACTGTCATAAAGAATGCAATGTTGTTAATTTCCTTGGATAAATTGAAAAAAAAAAAAAAAAAAACGAAAGGAGATGAAGATGTCTGGCAATCCTATTGTTGTTTTTCTTAATATTCTAGTGACAGGCTTCATTCCTTACTGATAGCCTCTAGAGCACACAGACAATATTTTGGAGTTGGAAAGCTGCACCATTAGTATCATTTGATTAGTGTTATATCTGAGGGACCACGAAGCTGCTTGGGTGTTCTCATTATAGTAATGTTATTTTTCTCTTGGCATACAAAAGCTTTGCCTGTGTTATATCAGAGGAATATTTGGACACAGGGCGTCTAAAAGAAGTTATGGTTTCCATTACAAGGAATCTTCAGTCCAAAAGGTTTACTGTAAATGACTTTATTCATTCTTAATGATATTTCTCTGCTATTTAATGTGTTCTACAGGCTGCATACTGGTAATGATTCCACTTCCAAAAGTATACAATACTTCACTGTGTTTTATTAAATTAAAACTTTTGCAGTGTGGAAAATCACTGATGCACTGGGATACGCTTTGCTAAGTTGGTCCTATCTCTTATGAATCCTTATTCCAAACATGATAGCATCTAATTTGCTTTTCCCTTTATGTGTCTTCTTGGGCACTACTCTTCTGTTCTGGCTTGAAAACATCACAATTTGCACTTATTTTAGGGATATAGGTGAATAAGAAGATACCAGAGAAAGCCATTATGAACAACAGCCATGTAAACAAAACCCAACAGCTGAAGTTCATTTTGATGAAGGAAATGTTCTAAAAAAGAAAAAGCCTAGCCTGCTTTTATGAACATTACTCAGTTGTAACGGATTCCCCTCACTGGCAGCTGTGGGATAGCTGGGCTGTTCTTCAAAAGACCAGCAGTTATCAGAACAGACGTTTTGCAAACAGTCATCATGTCTAAATTGGTGTTTTTCATAATTAGTCACTGGATGACCTTTAATGATAGTCAAAATTCTTTTGGTGCGGGGATTCACTTATTTCTGAACTTGAAAGGACAACAGGGTGGGCAAGAATGTGTTCTTTAGAGAGCTACACAATGATGTAAGGGGAAAATAGTGTTGCAGAAGACACGTTAGCATGTGGGCACATACACTACATTAAAACTGAGTGTATGCAGGACTGCAGGGAAAAGTATGTAAGGATAAGGAATGAAGATATGAAGCAGAGAGGAAATATAGTGATGATACTGAGATACTGTATTTGTACAGCAGAATACAATTTCTGAAAGGGAGAGCTGCTGATCCCAGCTACAGCTGCTACTTCTGATTGGAAAGTTGCCATAATTTTAAATAGATTCTGGGATTTTCCCAGGTCTTAGAAGTAATAGAAAAAGGCATTCAAAGTGGAATAGGAATATGTGGTTAGCAAAACCAGGGGAAAAGGTATTGGGGTTTTGTTACCATCTTGTGAACTGGAGGGAAGAATTCGAGACTCAGTTCCAATGTTTAAGTTTGTTTGTGTAAGGATGAGCCAAATTACAGGATTTTTCCACATAAATCATTCCACAGCTGGATAGCTGTCCTTTATTTCCACTATTTTCACTTTAATTTTTTTTTCCTGTTTCACTTTTTAAAACAAACATCACTAGATTCCAGAAGGCTAATGCTAGGAAAGTACTCCACCTATTCTTATACTTGCATTCTTATGCTGTTTCTTTAAGCATTTACTGTCAGCTACCAAAAACGTAGATGGACCATTGGTATGACAGAATGTATGTTTGTATATGGAGCATTTCTTTCAAGTCAGTTCTGAGAATTTCACTACACTGGGAGATACTTCAATAAATATAAATTAAATGTTTGGAAAGACAAAAAAACTGGAAAAAGTAAGTAGGACTATACTTTTTTTTCTAGGATTGTGATATTATAAGCCCATTAAGGTTTGTAATGAAGAACACTAAACCCAGCAACAGCATTAATTCATAAACAGAATGAAGAAAAGATTAGAAGTGTATAATAAATACCGTTGTTCTGCATTTCAGGAATAAAACAGATTCCAGCCTATAAAACCAGTCATAGCTGCCACTCAGCCCACAATCAATCACCATTTAATCAAGTTGCTCACAGTGGCTTATGTGATACATTACATGGACCTGTGCAAATGTTCCAAGCTCTAATTGAGCCCCACAGAGTGAGAGGAGCACGGATTAAGGTATTCTGAAGCTACACTAGAGGGCACTTGAGCTGTTCCTTCCAAAGTCATTAATTAAAGGCCACAATAGCAGAATGCTTACACAGGAGCAGCAGCGGACAGAATTCAGCATGGGAATGAGTTGGATTTCTGGGCATTGTGTTGGTAGAACAACAAGTGATGTTCCCCCATAGCCTCTTGTGGGGGATTTGGTGTACATTTCCATATGTAATCTTTTTTATTGGCACTATAAGCTTTCATTGAGAGACCACAACTCAAGATGTAAGCGTTCTGAGCAAATGGGTCAGGTCTTAATTTATAGATATGGCCTCATTAAAAATATATTTTGAGTACTTAGTGTTATACAGGTCACGTTTTGTAGGTTCTCTCTGTTGCCTGATGTTTTCTTTTCTAACACAAGAGATATGCTTTCAGAAAATGGTGTGGTTTTAATGAAACACATGCAGTATCATTCTGTATGGACAAACCGTATCACTGAACAGCACTGTGGGCAATGGCTTCTAACTTGACAGGAGCATGCACAGGTACTGATAAAGCTTTAGCAGATTAAGATCTTGTATTTACCTTCCCCATTTGCAGCTCCTTCTCCCTCCCACGTTAACCTGTGCACAGCCTGCAGTTTTATTTACATAGCGGATATTCAGAGCAGGTTTACAACTCTCTGAGATCAAAGCCTCCCCATCTGAGCCCCCCTCTCCATTTTGGGGTTGCAGTTTTGGAGCCTTGGACCCACAGCACAGCCACTCCCTGTGCATTCTGTGTGCTTTGTGCATCCCACTGGCTCCAGATGTAGCTGCACAGCAGAACTACAAATTCATTTCAAGCAAATGATGGTAATGTACGTGTCAAACATACTTTGCATGAAAATTGGCAGCTGTCCACAGAGCAAGCAGTACTGATCTGGCTGGGTTTCAAACAGTTCTCCTTATGCCTTGACAGCAGACGCAGCTGAACTCTAATCCCCAGCATCTTCACTCCCAGTTGTCAGTGAAGTGAAGCTGCAAGCTGCGAGGGATAAGAGATTTTGGCAATTACAGGCCTCCTGGTGAGTCAGGTTTCATACAAAGGACTGAGACCTGGTGCATCAGTCACCTCTCCTTTATATCAACTGTGAAATATCTGCTAAATACACACACCCTGCAGTACAGCAACAATGGCTGATCTAGGGATCTTTTCCTGTCTCTCAAACAACCTCTAGCCTCCACCCTTTCATACCTCACCCTCCTATCTTTCATACCTTAATTCCAAGCTCCCTCAGCTCTGCCATCACTGTGATGTTCTTGCTCTGTTTCTCTCCCAGTCTGGTTCCTCTCCTTTATTCCTTACACTCCTCTCTCAGTAATTTCATTTGTTCTTCAGTGCATGGATCTACTGCATCTTCATCCTCAGCCAGATGTGGATCCCCTGCTCTCATAGGCTCCCACTGAATGCTCCTCTCAGCTCATGCAGGTTTCCTGCTACTGGAAGGCTCCCAGTCCCCACCATCACAGTGCAGGAACACCAGAGCAGCAGTACTGAAGCAGCAGTTACAAAAAGCATCTTCACAAGTCAAGCAGGGCCTTGGGACAGTTCAGAGTGTGAGTTTATTTCCCATCTGATTCGATTGAGGGCTGTGGTAAGGAGGTCATGAGCAGCATCTGCAAGGCGTTGGGGGTTGGTGGGATGAGCTCATAGCATAGGTCTGCTGCAGAAACTTCTGGGCCAGCAGCAGCCTCGTGTGACTGCTGCTGCCTTATTGCTAGGCCTGAGGTCTTCCCGACAGGTTGGTCCTGGTTCTCCCTCCTTGGCCTTCAATCTTTTCCATCTAGTTTAAGCCTAGCATCACACACAAACATGAAAATGTGATTTTTTGATCAGAGAAGGATGCAAGAGTTGTAGTGGGAGCCGCTTAAGTTGCCTAGGCTGGCAAACATGTAGTTAGTTGGCTGCCATTTTGCCGTTGTTTGGTTAAATAATTCAGAGTTGGGAAAAGCTTCTTAAAAAAATATTGCTAGCTTATCCTTTTTGGCTTTCCTGTACTTGGGTCTCGTGAATATCAGGTCAGAGTTGGAGTTTTTCCTCTGCCTAGCAGCTTGAGGTTGGCCTTGTCACTTGATCGTCTGACATGCATACATGGCATTTCTGTAGCAAAGAAAAACTGTGCAGGGGAGAAAGCTCTGCTGGAGTGACTGAGGGCTGCTGAACAAGCCCTCACAGGATCCACGAGCCACGTCCGATCTCACTGAATTCCATTCACATGCAAGATGTGTTTTTGATCTGATTCCTGCTAGCAAGCATGTCACAAAGAGAAACAGGAATGCTGCCATCCATTTTCCGTGTATGAGGAAAGATGAAGAATGTTTTGCTGCAGATGCCAGTTTTGTTCTTTAGGATGCTATTGGGTTATGCTTGGAAACTGCTAATGAGTTTGGTGCAAAAACACTGGATGGGGCACATCAATACTCTTCAAAACAGACACATCAATCTAATCTGTCTACTGAGTTACCACTGCCTACAGCACACCTGTACAAACCTGATAACTTGAATCCTTCGTGTTTTTTCAGCTTTTGGCCCTTCTGCAGTATCTTGCAGGGTGTTGGTTGTTTTGTTTGTTTTTTTGTTTGTTTTTTTTTTCAGTTCTGCTGTAATTAGAATTTAGAGCACATGGGTAATAAAATATGTCAGATTGTAATAACCTCATAAATGGTTTGGAGCTGTATGCAGGAGAACCTGTTTGTCTGCATTCATAACCTTTAGGGTGCCAGAAGTTACCTCTAGGCTGTGGGCAGACCCAAGCCGTGTACTTTGGCCTGTGGGATAAGAATCCCCATATTTCATTAAAAGCAGTGATTAAGAAAAACCTCTGAAAGTGAATGGAACTTTTAAACGGGAGTGGTTTTAAAGTTTAAAGACAGCACTGGGTAAACAAAGAGCAAAGATTCAAGTTATCAGGTTTGTACAGGTGTGCTGTAGGCAGTGGTAATTTGGTAGATAAATTAGATTGATACGCCCAAAGTGAGGAGAAGTCATGTGCCCCATCCAGTGTTTTTGCACCAAACTCATTAGCAGCATCCTAAGGAACAAAACTGGCATCTGCAGCAAGACAGTCTTCATCTTTCCTCATACATGAAAAGTGGATGGCAGCACTCCTATTTCATTCTGTGGCTTGCTTGCTAGCAGGAATCATTACCTTCATTGCTTTATCTCTTTTTAAAACTAATAACTTGTTTTCACCAGCCTGAATCACTTAATACAGTCCCACAGATGATTTGGAATTGAATGTGATTACGTGGATCAGCCCTTGGTCTGACTCAATATGCTGTTTTAGTGCTTTGAAGTTGTAAAGATGATCCAGTGGTGAAAATGGACCATCCAACAGCCTAACTACACAGCTGAAAATTGCCTGCTTCTCTCAGTCTAGTACATGGAAAAAATAGATTTCTCATCTAGACTATGCTTATTATTGAACATTTTGTATTCTTTTCTTTCTGAGCAGTAACTTGGGTGTTGTTTCGTTGGTGCTGCAATGAGCTGTGGACTGAACCCTTTGTTAAACAGCATTTTCAGTATGTATCGTATCCTGCTTGAGAAACCTAGCAATTTAGCTTCCCTATAATTGTAGATATGACTGGTCTTGTCTTCTGGGAGTATCTTGAAGGGGAAACATGGAGCCAATTAGCATGCATATCTAACCTGCAGGAAGAGAGATTAGCCCTGATGTGAACTGACCAAAGAGGCACACATAAGAGACATGGGGTTGAAATCTCAAGATGACTGCAGACCTCTCTCCAAACACGTAGGCACAGTTTTGCAGTACCTAACTTAATGTACAGAAGGGATGAACCTTTGCTCTGTCAGTGTACACATTAGATGGAAATATCCCCCTTTTATCCAGGGCTGTAGTGAAAAGCAGTGTCTACTTCTTAATACTACATGGGTGTTAAAGAGTTTTATTTGGGCTGGGGTTTGTCCAGTGACATAATGACACTTTGCATAGCAAATGTTTTAGAAGCAGTGTCCTCTTTTTTTGTAAGGTTTGCTTCTTTTAGGGTAACAGAACCCTCCTTTGTTTGCAGAGATGAGGGATTTTTGCTCTTTGCAAGAGTTGCAAAGTATTTACTAAGAATGCAGTTTCCAGTGTAGGCAGGGATACAGCAAAAAAAAAAAAAAAGAACTGAATTGAGATGTTTCAGGGAAAAAAATGGCTTGGAAGCAGCTCAGTTCTTTGCACTGAACTGTTGAAGTTTTCAACTTACAAGTTTCTAATCAAAAGCTGATACCAGATGGAAGTAAAACGTGAGGAGTAATACAAAAAGTATGTTGCAGAGAAGACCAAATGGAGAAAGATGAACATGTTCTCTAAAGACTGCAGAGTTTCTTCAGAGACAGCTTTATAGGAGCATAACTCTGGTTATGCCTCACATTTATTTTGTCTCTAGATGCATGTGTGAGACAAAATAGTGGAGTTGGGAGTGTGCATTGCAACACAGCTCATGTCGACATTGAACTCAGGTCTTTCGTGTCACTGAATTATGTATAGTTAACTAACAGACTTTCTGTGATCTCTGAAGACTTCCTTTTCAGCATCTAGCTGAAAAAATAAGAATTGAAAAGAAGTGTCTCCTCTACCAGTAAAATTTTGTTGTGATTTCTTTGACTTGGAAGCAGTAGGATGACTTCTGTGCCCTTGTGTGGAAGAGCAAGAGTTAGGGGATCCAGCAGTTCAAGGAAAAGGAAAAATAAATAATGAAATCACTCTAACGAGAAAGATGTGTCCTTATTCAGAGAACAGGAATACCACTCTTTCCTTCTTTGGGGAATACATGAGCAGAAAAAATGAACCGAGAGACAATAACATGAGTGTTGTCAAAGTATTCTAAAAAATAGCTGAGATTTGTGCAGATGCCAAGTCTAACTTTGGCCGATTCTCTTTTAGGAATTTTGTAGAGCAATCTTCTGAATTCTATTAATATAACATGCAAATATACTTCAGACAACGTGGGTCTGCACTGTGGGAGTAAAGTGTTTCTTGGTGATTTTCAAAGGCCAAGAAGACATATGTTTCTGAAATATAAACTTCAATGATATATGTAAATTGAAGATGATGAAATGTTAAAGCAAGGGAGAATGAAAAGAGTAGTATACACACCATAAGTCCAAACAAATGTCAGATATAAGATTAATATAATAATCAATGTTGGTACTTCTTTGGACTACATTCCACAGTAGTGAACAGCAAGTACCTTTGCTGCCTTCAGGTCCAGCAATCAGAATTCTGCAAATTAGTGTTCCAATACAATTTGCATCGTAACAGCACACAGCATGACCTGTGCTGCAATGTGAATGGCACCCACCATTATTTAAAATGGAAGAAGGTTGCCCTGTCAATTAAACACCATCATTTGTTGATACAATATGTTGGCATTCCTCACATACCAACTGATATGGCTCAAGGTGGTTAATAGCAGAGATATCAAAGGTATGACAGGATATAAGGCCTGTGGTATATACTATACATGATAATGGATGATTGTAATGATGTATTGCATGGCAGAAAAACATCATGAGAGGTTATGTGGATTCTTAGTTGATTACCTTCTGCAACGTTTTACCTCCTAGTAGGTTTGTGTCATGCAACTGAACATATATTGCTGTGTCCTTTATAATTCCTAATGACCTGTTTCCACTGTTTGTTTTTCCCAAATGTGCATTTCCCAGACTCCTGATAGAACTAGTGTATCCTCAAGCTCCATTTCAATTACAAATTAATACAACTTTTGGTTATAGCACAGTGATCAATATTGTGTTCGGATTGCTTTCACTCTGTTCCAGAAGCCCAAGATTTGCCTAGACGTTTGTGGTCTGTGAGTTCCAGAGGCCTATCAAATCTGTTAGTGTGAGATTACACCATAACTTCATGAATAATGATTTGCAGTTGATTCTTGGCAACCTTGAAGCTCTCTTGATTAGAATAATTTAATAATGCTATTGCTGGCTAGAGAATTTTTTTTTCCTGATATATTCCTCCCTTTTTCATAGATTCTGAGATTTAACAGCAGATTTTTTTGCTTTTTGTCTTCCTGTAGAAGACAAAGACATTTCTTTATCGAGTGGCAAGACACATGCTATTTATGAGATTCTTCAGAGTGGTTGGTGTTTTAGTGTGCTCTTTGGTTTGGGGCTTCAGTTGTACTTAAGCTTTACCAGCTATTAAATAAGAACATACATTGGCTTGTTTTCTGTAAGTATCCAGTTTGGCCATCATTGGAAATAGAGGATTGAAGGGTGAAGTATTTGCATCTCATTGTTCCCTGTTTATATAATACAGACCCTTGACTGTGCTGCCCTGGAATATAAATGGATGAATAATATCACCTCTTATTTTGAATAGATGCTTGTTTCTGTAATGGGATGATAATAGCAGGGCGACAAAGTCTTTGGCTACAGCAAACAAGATAACAAGATGCAACATCCATGGGTGGAGAAATGAAAGAGAGAAGAAGAAGGAGAGAGAAAAAAAAAAAGAAAAATGCTGAAGGCCTCTGATAGGTAGGGAACTCCAACAAAAGATACCCTCACCTCCACTGCTGACCCTTAAATGAGATCTGGGAAGGGGTGGATCCTGACTCCACCCCTTCCAGTCACTCAGGTTCATTGCATGCACCTGAGCTCCCCTGGGTTGGCCTGCCTTCCCACCAGGTGCTCAATCACTGCTTCAGGCTGTGACTTAGCATTTCCACTACAGTTTCCAAAGATGTAACAAACAAATTCTTTTAGAGTAAGTCTGTTAAAAATGTGCCTTTCTTGAAAAAGAAAAAAAAATTATTCGATGCTCTGGAAATAAATTTATAATCATGGTAACAGAATCAGAATCATATGGGTTGGAAGGGACCTATGGAGATCTTCCAGTCCAGTGCTCTGCTAAAGCAGTTGCCTACATTAGATTATACAGGAAAGCATCCAGATGGGTTTTGAATATCTCCAGAGAAGGAGGCTCCAACACCCCTTGGGCAGCCCATTCCAGTACCCTGTCACTCCAAAAGATGCTACATTCTGGAGGGTAAAGATGTTACACGCATAATTAATGACCTTCAAAAGCCAAATCTATAATTTAGTTACTGAAGTAGGTTAACTAAATTCTTTTAAGCAGCCATTGAGCTTCTACTGTTTGTATGTTCCTTCTTGTCCAGGGATATAAAAATATTCCATTGCAACATTGCTGAGTCATACTGAGCAACCTCCAGACCTCTGTGCAAGAATCTTCTCACTTTCACTGGTTCCCCTTGATTGTAAGGATATTGTTGGCTACACAGAGACATTTTCTGTGTGTTCAAAGCTGGCATAGCCTGCTGAAGGAGTTTTTTTTTAGCTAAATGTTTCCTGAGCACTCTTGAAACCCAAAATTTAAGGGGTCATGGAGGGAAAGGTTTGCATGAAAGTGTTAAGAGATATCTTCCTTTTCTAGTCTCCCCATGTACCTCCTTTTTTCTTTCTGTTATCTCTTTCAGTACAGTCACTGTATATGATTTATACAGAGCTGAACCAAATGATTGGTGTTACAGACCATGAGAATGACTTCATGTTTGGGTGATGCTCAGCTTTTCTTGCCTGAAGTCCCTTTGGGGTGTTACTCCCAGTGAATGGGCCATTTACCCTGCAACATGCAGTCACAGCGTGATGTATTTTTGTTTAATATCTTCCTATCAACTTACTTTCTGTTACAGGCTCACCACGGGCACATCTCTCAGGAGTGTTGTTTGGTGCAGTATTTTGTCTAAACATTTTCCCACTGGATCCAATCCAGTCTGAAATTGCAACTGTCATGAGAAGGCAACAAATCATTCTGAGAAATATCTAAATTTTCCCCCACTGGTCAGAGCAATGTTTATGAACAGCCAAAGCCACATGACAGAGGGTACTCTTGAACCCTTTTAGTAATATATGCTAAAAAAGTACCAGAGCTCCTTTTTTTTTTTTTTTCTCCTGGATGAGTAAACCACAGAACTACTGATTTCTAGTTTGAACAACCCTGGGTAGAATGTCATGGGAAAAAAAGTCAGGAAAGGAATTGGACTCAGCCCAGAAACATTTCTGACCCTCATAGCTACTTTATTTCTTCAAACAAATAAAAAAGAAATAAATCAGAACAACAACCAACAAACGGCTTTTTCAGAAATGTGCATATTTTTTGAAAGAGCATTATTACAGTGATGTATATGCCATCTGTGTATGAATTTGTGCTCATTTCCAGTCCCATTAAAAAAATAAAATGAGGGCAAACCACTGTTTACTTATCGTGTGGCCACTTTCGTATCTTAAGCCTGCAAGATAACTGAAAAGGGCCAGCCTTGCAAAGTGTTCCATTTAGCAGCTGTTTCTGTGTCATCTAGTAGCTAGCAGTCTTATGGCAAAGCAGGAGCAGTATATTTTCAGTTTTCTTGCTTAGCTTTTACAGCTCAGTGACACTCCTGCAGTTGGCAAGACGGGTGGCAAGAGACACATGTTAGAAGACATGAAAATGGTGCCTAATTGCTCTCACTTTAGCTTATCTATTAACTTACTTCAAACATCTGAAAAGCTGTTTAGCCCTTACCAAATTTGCTGGTTTGGGCATCAGTGCTCAGCTTTGGGAGTGCACTTTGAAGGAGAATTTGTCTTTCTAGATTGAGAGAATTGGACTTCCATCGTTAGTCACCAGTCTGTCCTGCAGAGATAGAGAACACCTGCACAGACCTACAAAGCCCCTTCTTCTCTGCTGTTGTCATGATTGGGATGTTGTCTTCTATTATCAGCTGCATGTGAACCTTACCTTTGTTTATCTGAAATACCAAAAGCTGTCAGCTGATTGGGCTGAAGGAATGCAGACTTCCAAGCCACAAACAGTAAGGATGTGGAGCTAATGTTGACAGTTTTCAACAATTATGAAGTTGTTTTGTTCTTTAACACCAACCTAATCAAAGGAACATCCATTTTTGTATTGAGATTTTGGTCATGTAGTTACTCTCCTATACTGTCTAAAACCAGTGAGTACTGTTTCCAGAGCCAGATTAGAACCTGGATAATTCTGTCTTGTATTTTCTTAATTTCAAGTCCCTCTATGTGCTTCCAGGTGTTCTGCTGGATTGTTTTCTTTAAGTATTAAACTGCTGTATAATGGTTCTTCCATATTCTCCCATAGTTTCTTCCACTACAGGCTACAACATTCAGTGTTCCTTAGTTTCTGCTAGTTTCTGTTTACTTTTTGAAAAGTAACTTGGTTGAAGTGTCAATGAACAATCTTCAAAGTGCTGGAATTTAAGATCACATGTCAGGTCCAGTGACTCTCGTAACTCTTATAATGTTGGTGAATCAGCTTTTTACAAGGGTAGACAGTAATAGGACAGGGAGGAGTGTTTTAAGCTCAAGGAGGGAAGGTTTAGATTGGATGTCAAGGGGAAGTTCACAGAATCACAGAATCACAGAATGGCCAGGGTTGGAAGGGACCTCAAGGATCATGAAGCTCCAACCCCCTGCCTCATGCAGGGCCACCAACCTCCCCATTTCATCCCAGCCCAGGCTGCCCAGGGCCCCATCCAACCTGGCCTTGAACACCTCCAGGGATGGACGGGGCATCCACAGCCTCTCTGGGCAGCTGTTCCAGCACCTCACTGCTCTCTCTATGAAGAACTCTCTCCCAGAGAGGCTGTGGATGCTCTGTCCATCCCTGGAGGTGTTCAAAGCCAGGTTGGATGGGCCCTGGGCAGCCTGGGCTGCTGCCAGATCTGGAGGTTGGTGGCCCTGCTTGTGGCAGGGGTTGGAACTTGGTGATCCTTGGGGCCCTTTCCAACCCAAGCCATTCTATGATTCTGTGATCTTGTCAGATGTGACTTTTCTAGAAGACAGTGAAACTCCTCTAGAAGACAGAGAAAAATAAAAATACAATACACAGTGATTCCAATCTCTACAAGAAAGATCTCTGACAATGGTATTAATTGCTCCAGTGAAAGATGCTGCTTACTGAAGAAATTATTCTAAGGGTGTGGCATCTACAGCGCTTCTCTTAATCATGTTTGAATAAGGGATTAGATAATGCATCAGTGTCATGATGAAAGGAATTGTATAGGGAAAGTGTGCCCCTGTTTTATAACCAGGCTCTTCCTCTGTCAGTGTCAAAACCTCCTGTCTATATTGCAATTGAAATGAAAATAATCAGGGCAAGGCTCAACAGATTATAACCTGATTGCAAGACTGAAGGTTAGAATGGACTCTTGGCACGACAGGCTGTTGGTACAACTCAGCAGTGCAGACGCAGCAGGATTTCAGACACGTCAATACAAAACCTAAAAACCACCACCACCAAAGGTAAACTGCAATAGCAGCGGTGGTGCAAGGATGAGTCCCATGTTAGGTGATGGAAGCATTAAGTCACCCTTTGAAGGCACTGCTGGTATGATTTGGAAAATGCTAAGATGCCCTCACCATAGAATCATAGAAGACTTTTAACGTTAGACATTAAAGACTTTTCCACGACTGTTCACCTGTCTCTGACACATGAGGATACTTTCATTGATGTAATCAGAAGCTCTTTAAGAAAGATATATTGTTTGGTCCATTGTGATTTGGAAGGCTAAGCCTCCAGAATGTCAGCAACGGTGTTAAAAATGCTTTCCTGCGTTTTGTTCTGTTTATTATTCAATTATTTGATCCTGATGTGCTGTAGAAAAATTGATGTAGCATTTGTTAGCAACTGTCACGTGGCTTCTGTATTCCTTCATCTATGTATTGAAATCCCAAAAGTATGGAGCCACTTTAGCAGGGTCTGTATACATTTATTATTCAAAAGCTCTCTCTTAGCCCATCTGTAGCTGGATGACAGCTATGGGCATGAATTCAATAAAAAAGATTTATTAACTCTTGTGTGGAGTCCTTTTCACTCTTTTTACTCACTCTTTTTTGGACCCCTTGTTTTATGAACAGCAAGAAATGTGAGTAAAAACCATCATGTTCACCATCATGTAGGATGAACCAGAAGCCTGGTTGCAGTCTTGGAACCACAAAATCAATTGAAGTGATAAGCACAGAATAGATCACAGCAATATCTACAAGAGTAAATACACCTCTCACCACCCCATAATGACTAGCTCAATGTTTACCAGCAGTGACTTTAATCAAGTTCAGATTTGTTACAGTAACTCATAGAGCTTGTAATGACAGCTCTTTTTCTCTCACTCTGGGGCACAGGTTGTGTCTTTTTCATAGAATCATAGAATGGCTTAGGTTGGAAGGGACCTTAAGGATCATTAAGTCCCTTATCTTAACCCATAAGCTCTCCACTTGTTCCTAACAGTTACTCAGAGGGAGCTCCTTGCAGTCTATCCACTTTTTAACATAGAGGTCAACTCCCCCACCCATCCTACCTTGCCTTCCCTTCTATAGACCTTACAGCCCTCAATGGTGGCATTCCAGTTATGTGAACCATTCCACGTGTTTCTGTGGCAGCAATAAGATCATAGTTTTCCAAGTGCATCGTGCTTTCTAACTTCTCTTGCTTATTTCCCATGCTGTGTGCATTATGGAGGCACTTCAGCTGGGCTTTTGGATGCATTACCTCCCTAGAGGAGCTCTCCCACAACCCTCCAGGACAAATCTGATGTTTTTCCTTGCTGTTTCCTAAGGTGACAGCATTCCCTGGCTCTTCTCTGTCACTCAGCAGTAGATCCCCTTCCCCCAGCAGCTCTAGTTTAAAGCCCTGGTGATGAGTCCAGCCAGCTTGTTACCTAGTCCTCCCAGTCAGTTGTGTCCCATCCCACATCAACATTCCTGGTTTATGAAGGTGTGTCCTAGATCACAGAACCCATAGCCCTGGGTGTGCCTCCACCCACACAGCCAGTCATTCAGCTGATCCATTCTCCTTCTGCCCAGATCCCAGTCTCCAACTGGAAGGACTGAGAACACCACCTGCACTCCCAGTCTCTTCAACATCTTCCCAAGGGGCTTCACGTCTTTTTTGATATTTAATTTCCTGGTCACAGCCTCGTGCAACCCAGCTCGAAAAGCCAGGAGGGGATAGTAGTGGATCTGCTTTACCATACCTGGTATCCTCTTCTTGATGTTCTGGTTGCAGGCTCCCAGCAGGCAGAAAACCCCTCTAGAGAGGTTATCCAGATGGGTGCCTCAGTGCCTCTCAGCAAAGAGCCTCCAATTTCAAAGACCCTTTGTTTTTTTTTAGTGGCATCAGTAATGACTGGGTCCACAGCTGCACTTTTCTAACATGATCACTCCTTTCTGGTTCCAAGCATCAATCAATCTCTCTTACTGCTGAATCCACCTCAGCTTGGCAGCTTCCTGTCACAGCCTGGTCAGGTGCTCTAAAAAATCATCAAGTTGGGCACACAGCTGCACCCAAAACACCCCTCACCTACCTCAGTCCCTCAGGTAACCTCCAGATTCCAGAGACTGAATGGCAAGAACATGCTTGAAGGTGTAGCACAGTCAGCTAGCTGCAGAAGGACCATTAGCTCCCAAGACTGCTTTAAGGTCAGTTTTAGGGCTACAGTTTTCCCTGGTCATGCTGTCACTCATGGTAAAGACCAGATTTATGACCTTTGTCCATTGCTTTAAGGCCACAGAAGTGCACAAGCATGACTCTGCTCCAATTATGTTGGTTTTGTTGGTTTGTTTTTTTTTCTTGGCTTCAAAATACTGTGTTTTTCACTGTTCTTCTTCCATCCCTCCTGTGCCGACTGGCAGGTGGTTGCCACGCTTACCATATTCTGCTATTGTGACAGAGCCTATGTGATCACACTCAAAGTATTTCATAGTTTTCATTGCCTCCCCCGCGACAGAACAGGAGGTCATTATTTGGAGGACTGAGGACAGTCAGGATCCTGCCCGCTCCCTGACCTTTCAGATAACTGGTTATTCATGCAAATATTGCAGAAATGCTGTTCTGGAGAGGACATAACATTCTTACTGGAATATTGCTGTCCCACACCATAATCGCTTCCTAAAGGAGGCTGAAAAGTGGAGTACCAGTGGTTATCTGGAATGGGCTCTGTACTGTCACCTTATATCTCACACTGACACTATTTTACATTTTCTCTGAAGGTTTGCTGTCCTTTGCTGTTGAGGTTGGAGAAGCAAATGTTAGGGCTGCTTTTTTCCGTCACGGAAAGAACAGTGTGTGAGTGAAGTGTGCCCTCTAGGATTTGGAAGAAACAAAGCTAAAAACCCTAATGGTGTTTGTTTTGAAACAGTTTCTACAATGGATAGCAGTTGTTCTTCCAAAGGAAACAGTGAGAGAGAAAACACAGCTTTATCCATTGAGTAATGACTGCAACACCCAGCATGGAGCTCAGGCTCCGCTGTTGCTTCCCGAAATCAGTGTTCTCCAAAGCACAGAAATGATGAGCACAGGGTTTGTTTTGGGGCTCCTTGCTAAAACACGGACTTGTATTTTTAGATCTTTTTTTCTATCACGCGTGAAAACATTTGCTCCTGTGTCAATGCCTCACTGCCAAAAAACCACCTTCAGATCATTCCTACTGTTTAATTATCGACTACGTGAAGGTTTTTGACTTACATATTTAGGTTTACATGTATAATATATACATGAGCAATGAGCTGTAGAACAGCATTTTAATTAAAAAATACATATACCTGGATTCTGCTCGTATGCAGACAAATATTCAAAAATAATTGAGAATGGATCATTTTTGCAGTGAAAACACTTTGCCAATTTGTAAAAAAACGCACTACGAGTCATGCTTAGAAATGCATCTGGCATCATGAAGATTAGTGTTTTCTACCAGGAATTCACTGATATGACTAATAAGACTAATACCTCTACGGATAATTAGTAGAACGAGAGTCAAGTTTTGAAAAGACTTTTTTTCAGCCTCTTGGTAACTGCTCAAAACATTTCAGCTTATTTGTCTAAGTAAGCTGACGGGTTGCGTGATGGAAACTGTTGTGGAAGAGAGGGATACACGTAAGGGCTGCAAAAGCACTGCACTTCTGCAGAATGCTGAACAGAGATTGTCCAGTGGCCCTTTGAACAGCTCAGAGCTGTAGGGCTGCATTATGACAAAGGTGAATGTCTTTTGAAGAGTCCGGCTGGTCAATGAATTGCAAAACACGAAAGGTTTCCAAAAGAGTTTAATAAATAACGAGGTTCTTTTTGTATTGTATAAACTATAAATACACCATGCAGTCCTTTTTTTTGTTTTTTAACTTAAAATAATTTACAGGCTGAGGTAGGGGGATAGGAGGATGTTGTTGTGGGGTTCAGCTCCGTCTCAGGGTCTCCCCGATTTCCTGCTGAGCACGCAAACACAGGCTGTGTCAATCCGGATGAATCTCCAGGCTGCTTGCTTGCCCTCCATGGTCAGTGCTTTGACGAAGGTGTGTGTTGTGGTGCAGTAAGAGTTCCAATGCTTCGCATCGATCCCTCGGCACCCGCTGGACACTGGCCTAGGGTCCCTGCACTTGGTCTCGAAAAAGTACTGCTTAAAAACGTTGTTGTTAATGTTGACCTCTCCCAGCACGGTCACCTCTTTGCCTTTGATGTCAGTGGCTGTGGTTTTGTCCCCGACCCACATGCTGACACTGTCACACACTGAGAACTCTCCCCGGTGCAGTACGGGATGTGCAGTCCTCTTGGTCCTGGCAGTCCTGTTGAGAGAGACTGCGCTGCTGAGAAATCCCGTATTCTGTCCTTTCCTCGACACTGGAGGTGGCTGCGTGCTGAACAGGACCCGAGAAGACCGGAAACGCTTCTTCTTAAAGAAATTTTGGTCCATCGCGATATTTAAATCTTCCGTTCCATCTGGCATCCAAGCAAAGCGGCCGTGGCTTGTCTGTGGGGCTGCCTTGGAAATGTGCTGTCCGTTACTCTGTTGTGTACTGGGTAAGGAGTGTTCTGCAGGATACTCCAGTGGACCATTGTCCTCTGACTTTGGAGCTGCCTGTGTGCCGATCAAAAAAGCTATAATCAGAGTGTAGTACAGCATGGACATTACGCTATGCACCTAGAACAAAAGAAAAATGTAGTATTACTGTAAGCCACGCTGGCAGAAACAGATGGTGTTGCTGGCAATAAATGTGTAAGATACCCAGGACCATACAGGTTTCATCAGGTTCTCACGTGGGTGCCAGATGTTGATCTTCCAGAAGAGCTCATTCAGACAGTATAAAAGTTGTTCATAAAGTGAGAACATTAGAAAATAATAGCTAGATTATTATTAATTCCTCTGGTATTTGTTATTAGAACACTGTGAAGCACTTGTTTGGTATTATTAACGCGGAGACCATATGGCGACAGCATGTTCCCAGGAGTAAAATCTCTGGTGATTTTTGCAATAACCTTTTCGGCCAGCACTGGTCTTTTGGCTGCAAATACCCTGCAGAGGAGCAAGCATAGAAATAGGACCTTGGCTAAAACAGCTGTCTGTTTAGTTCATCCGTCTGCATGGCTGTCCTTTGGGTGAGGGTGGGGACCACCGAGCTGGTGTTTGTGGAAGTGGGGGAACCCCCTGAATCCGGCCATTAGCACACACTCCCAGCCACACTTACCTGCCATGTGGACAGGCCCCAGCACTCTGGCTGGCTCAGCAGCCTCCAGCAGCCTCCATCTATCCCATCTGCCCTTTCGGGACGCACCACATTGCTGATTTGGGGCAGATAAAGCCCACGCTCCTTCCCAGAAGAGCTCAGACATCACATGTCACAAGGGCAGATGGGATTTGTCCAAGTTCAGGCTGCCTATTAGGACAAATATGGGTATTACATAGGAGCACCATGGGTGACAGACTATTTCTGGTTGGTATCTTAGGTAGAGCATAGCTAAAACCATTATGGTCACAGTACTGGGCACAGAGGAACACACCGTCCTTTTTTCAGTGCCACGAGCAAGGAGTTGCACACATGTCCCTGTATAGCAGACCCAAAGTCAGTGCTAGTCTTCCTGTAGCCTGGAGAATGTGCACATCTGTTTGGGTGTGGAAAAATGCGGGACAAATATCTAAAATATCTCTAAGAACAATATTATGCTGGAACACCAGCAGCAGTAATGCTTTATTAGGTAACTGCCATGTGTTGACTAAATCAGCCATATGTTAGGGAACAAATCAGCAGCACAGGCATTGAAAACATGATCTGAAATTGCAGTCAAGGGCTGACATTGTATTCCTCTGTGAAGAACTATGAGGTACAGACTGGATATAAACAGGAAAAAAACATAAAACCCTATCAATGCAGGCTCCTCCCCTGTCCTGGTGCTCTGTTTTGCATGACGTGCTTCAGCTGGCCCTGAATTGCAGCGTCCAGCCAGCAGGCAGGCAGCCTCACACCCACTGGACAAACAGGGTTTTTCAAACAGAGGAATCAGGCTGTGCAATTCTGCTGTGATTTCCCAGCATGTCCTAATGTTTTTCTGGGTTTGGGTCAATGACTGTTGACTTCACTCCTTCCTGCTCAGCTTTCTCAAACTAGAATTCAAAGAGGCACTAAAGCTTTGCTGGGATGCAGAACCCTGACGTGCACCATAGGGTCCTGTGTGGATACTTCTTATCTCAAACGAGCTGAAATGAAATAAACAGCTGTGTTTGTGCAGGGCTGAGCAAGCATTTAAGAAATCAGCAGGACATGCCAAATAGACTGAAGAGATGCTACAGTCCCTGCATCACGGGGACAAAAGAGAGAAATGCCATAAGCAACAGTAGCAGTTCTCCTTGCAGCCTTTGGACTGGATGATATGATGGTTAGGAGTCAAATGCCTCTCACAGAGAAAGTCCTTACTGTTCCAGCTACTTTAATTTACTTAAAAGAAGGCTGAGGGTTGCTGCTTGCCCACATGCTGCTCATACTTGAGCAGCCATCATCAGCTGTACAAGGAAATAGAACTAGGTGTAGCTCAATAGCTTGGCTGTGCACAACTCAAAGAGTAACCCCTTGTTCAACAACCAAATTAAAATCAGATGGGTCACTGCATCTCTAAAAAGTTGGCTTTTCCAACAGAAATGTTAATGGAAAAGGTTTGCAGAACGAACTCCAGGCGCAATTCAGACATGCCAGAACAGCCTCAGCCTATCGTTTTATACATAATACCCATTTTTATTATTCCCTTCTATAGAAAAGAGGCATAGCAATGCCAGCAAAGAGCTCTTTCCTGATTTTCTGCCATACTTTTTTCTCCGAGCTTCTTAGGTTGCATATTTTAAATCTTTCTTTGTATTTCCTGTCCTTCTGGCAAAGCATTCTATGGGATCGTGGCCCAAACACAAGCAAATGTATTTGGGGTATGTGGTACTTTCCTGAAGATTCAGAACTGAATCTTTTAATCTATTATAACATAGTAGAAAACAATTAGAAATAAAAAAACAGATTCAAAAAGTGGATTAATCTCAAAGACAGTGCAAGCAAAAGAATTAACATTTATGGAATAGGCATGCCTTAAGACTGTCAGGATTGTGACTTTTGCTGATGTGAAGGTGTTTTACAAGTTGTTTTAGGGGGTTGTTTCTAAATTTGTTCTGTGTTTAGCTACTGGACTCTTCCATGGTCCTTTCTGCAAAGTGTTCACATAGTTCCCATCCAGTGCAGCCACCTGAGCTTCCCTGGAGATGCACAGCAGCACCAGTGCTGGCACTACAGCCTTTGTAACATGGGCCACAACTGTTACCACAAACCTTTCAATACCAAAAATGCAACAGCTGTACAAAACCAGAGGATATTTAATGAGCCCTGTGACTTCTAAGTGAATTCTCTCTCATTGTAATAAACCATTTTCCACAAAAGGCATTTCTGGAGGCAGAATATGGGAAGAAGAGATACGTGGGAACTCCCCTATTAGCCAAACAATAGCTAGCTAGCAGATACCAGTGATGCAGCTTGTTTAATATGTCAGAGAACCAAGCATTTCCAAAAAATAAGAGTATTAAATGCAAACTGCCCTCATCTTCACTTTTCAGAAGACAGATCAATTACTTTTTAATTTCAGGATGACAGTTCTTCCCTCATTTGTTCATCAGACGCCCTGCTACCTATCCTCATACAAACACTTCCCCTGGTAGAGATGTTTGGACTGCTGTGTGATGCTGGTAATACAAGATTTCAGTCTGCTGTGTGTGTGCTGTGCTTACCTCTGTGTATATTGCACGAAAAGCTGCTCCTGAGAAAGCTCTTTATTTCATCCAGATGCTGAGCTGGGGTTGTTGCAGCATGCCATCGGGCCAGTTTGGCTGCGTAGCTGAGTCTGGGAGTTGCTTACTCAGTGTTCAACTAGAATTAGAAGTATTTGTTTCAGTAAATAGCCAGCAAATACATGTTTTCAGTGCCCTTCCCCACCCAATAGCAGGAGTACAGGGACAAATCCACGCTCCTGACTCTCTGAGCTGTGCCTTTTTCACTGTTATGCTGTATTAATTGTCTGAAGTGCCGATCTTGGCTTTCACAAGCAGTGTGCTTGTAAGACAAGATACCTTATTCAGCCCCTTTACGAGATCCTACTTAATTATCCACTGTCCCCAATCCCTCTCAGGCATCTTACAGGCTCACTGTAAGCAGGAGAAATGCAGCATAACCAAGCAATGCTTGCTGATGGAACCATCTGAGCTCAGTTTGCACAACAGATACGGACAGATGAGGATTCAGACCTCCCATCTTCTTCATCTGGAAGGCAAATCTGCTTACAGGTGATGACACCACATGTCATCAGTACTCACTGAAAACCAGAGACAAAAGCACAGCATGGTTTAGGTTGGAAGGCACCTCCAGAGGCCATCTCATAGAATGGCTTGGGTTGGAAGGGACCTCAAGGATCATCAAGTTCCAACCCCCACATACAGAGCCACCAACCTCCAGATCTGGCACCAGCCCAGGCTGCCCAGGGCCCATCCAACCTGGCCTTGAACACCTCCAGGGATGGACGGGGCATCCACAGCCTCTCTGGGCAGCTGTTCCAGCACCTCACTGCTCTCTCTATGAAGAACTTCCCCCTGACATCCAATCCAAACCTTCCCTCCATCTGATCCAACCCACCTGCTCAAGTAGAGCCACCTAAAGCAGGTCTGCCAGGACCACACAGGCATTTATAATACCTACAGGATAGTTCCAAAGGAAAAAAATAATACAGGTGAAACATCACACAGGATATCCAGTGGTGGTGATGGGACTCTGCTGATTGTGTGGAATCAGCACTGTTTTGGTGAAGAGATGATGCTTAAAATCTTTCATTCATGTGTGCTCTTGCACATCATAACCTGAATTCAACAGATATTCCAAAGGGGAATGATGAGATGGCTGTTTGTTATCAAAGAATTATCTGATTTTTGCTGATATTTGAAAAGAATTTGAGGGTACAAAATTTGCAGGCACACGAAGACGCAGATTTAAGTGCTGGACCACTGGCTACTATCAAGGCAAAAAATAACTCATCTTAATTGTAACACTGCAAATGATCACCTAGACCCAAATCAAAGGAAAACCATTCTCTTTCTTCTCAGATGAATCCAGTATTCAGCTCTCTTCTCAGCAGAATACGTTTCAGACTGTAAATTCATCTTAAATACTTAGGTAACTGATCTGTCCCATTTAATAAGATAAAGCAGAGTTGTACAAGGTGCTCCCATATAGCAAAGTATCCCGATAGATTCAGTGTGGAAATTAATGTGCAGCTGCTATGGAGAGCATGCTCCTAACATCAATGTACAAAGTAATGCTCCATTTTTTCTGAAGTTGACTTCATTTTACGCCTGCCACACGTCCACAGGAGAGCTGGCTGCCATTTTGTGTGCTTACTGTGTTTGGTTCTGCTACCAAGATCCAAATACAACAGCTTCATTTTCATAAACCTGAAATCTTCCGAGCTCGTGTTATGTGCTCATTGTATCGCTTTGTGCAGCACTTCTGTATGCTGTGTTTTTTGGAAGAATGTACTAATAAAGCAATAACCCTTTCAATGTACTCTGTCAGTTTAGTAATGATAGATCTAAAATAGTGACCGCTGCCAAAAACAATCCAACAGCTTTTCCTACTGTTCTGCCACCCTAAGAAAACACAGCTTCAGTTCCAACTGGCTGCTTATTTAACCACAAAAGAGTTTATTTTCAGAAGGTTGTATTTTTTTAAGTTCTTTTGCTGTCTTCTTCCCGGATTGCCAGCTGTGGCAGAATCCAGTAAATCATGCAGTGTTATTCAAATGATGCTGAAGACAGCATCTACTCACTATTCCTTTGTACCTAGTAGTCCCAGAGATGAATATAATATCCTCCTAATGTCTCGCTTCAGAATTTACATGCATTCAAGAATACGAACTTTGGGGGAAAAAAAAAATTAAAGATCACCTTATTCCTATTCCTTAGTCTCTTCACTAAGCTGATGAGCAAGAAAATGGGAATTTTTAATGAATTCAAGATTTAATTCCTCTATTACATCTACAGTGACTCATCCTGTAAATAAGAGGTTTATGTATGCTGAAGAGCCAGTTGGAAATTACCTGTGTCTCATGTACTTCCTTTTGTTCTGAAGGCCTCCAGTACTGAAATGCTCCTTTGAGTATTGCTAGGGAGAGCAGCAGACTGAGAAAAATGCTGCCCTGATCATCCATTGTGTCACCATGATCATCATCATCACAGGATGGACACAGCCTTAATCTAGGCAGTGAGAATAATAAGGATGCTTGATAGCCCACCATGCTTCTGTCCTTGGACAGCTAAAGAAAAAGGGTATTGTGAATCATGGTCTGCAGGGTGAGGATTCAAACCAGAAACCTATCAGAATTTGGAAAGCATTTTTATTTAAGCTTCATTTTATTCTTCTTGGGCCGTAAGTAATCAGAATGACTTATTTGCAAGCACCTGATTTTGTCACTCCTATCCTCCTGAACCGGTACCCAAATATTTCAATTGCTAATGCCTCTGCAAAGAAGCAACCTTGAGATGACATCTTCCCTGCGCCTGCCTGCCTGGGCCTCACTTCAGGGGATGATTTCAGAGCACCACGAAGGGCTCCTAAAACCCCAGTTCTGTTTGTTCCCAAACCTCAGCCCTCAGCAGCGGAACGAAGGAGCACAGTTCCTTTGGATTTCTATACACACTTTGACCCCAGAAAACAAACCAAGTCTATTGCCCATCAACTTTCTGGCTTCTTTGACAGGCCAGTCACTCCAAATGAAGCTACCCAGTAGGAGAGATGCAGCCTGCAGCAACAGGTGCTGGATTCTTGCAGTAGACATTGGAGACTCTTAACAGAAGAGCACAACAAGGAGAAGATTCTTGCACAGGACACACAGAGCTCAGCTTGCAATGGGATGCAGCTCTTTTTGTGCCAGATTGACCATTCACACACTGATGAACGTGCACAAAGTTGCTTTGACAGACAATTATATCATATATAAGATAACAAACTGATATTCAACAAATAAAAGATATCAGATCTCAGTTTGGATAGAAATCCCTTTAGTGCAGTGAGGGAAAAATGAGTTAATGGCCACTTGAGATAAATCTCTCTGAAAATAAATAACAGAAACCAACTTTAGAAGGATCATGTGAATCTGATTAGCCTGAAGTCAATGGCCTCAATGGAATAAAAATGGTAAACTGAAGTTAGCTAGAGAGAAAAATGCTGGAAAGAAGTTACCTAACCTATTACAGTTGTATCTAATCTCCATATTACAATGTTTGAAAGCATACCCTAAAATTAAAGACTGACACGTGATGACATGTTGATTTGTTTGATGCTTTCAGCGTGGACTACAAAGTGTGTGTGTGTTTCGTAGGACAGCAGGGTTTCCTACACCCTAATTCCCCAGCACCAGCAGTGACTGGAGATCTCAGGCACTGACAGGGAAACTACTGCCAGCACGAATGGGAGAAATCCATCTCCAAGTTGGCTCTGTTTGAGATCCGTGCAAACAGATCCATCCCACCTTGTCCTTTCCTCTCTCTGCACCTTTCCCAGATGGTTCTGGAGCTGGTTGTGCCAGGTGTGTACCTTGGGATTTTTGGTTTCCAATATGAAATGACCCGAAATGAAGTCCAAAGAACTAAAAGATGTGCTGTACCACATGAAAGAGCTGGAATTTCAGCCCTTTTTTTTTTTTT
Source organism: Phasianus colchicus (assembly GCF_987193195.1). Taxonomy (NCBI): domain Eukaryota; kingdom Metazoa; phylum Chordata; class Aves; order Galliformes; family Phasianidae; genus Phasianus; species Phasianus colchicus. Next base: position 2,144,858 of record NC_143460.1, on the reverse strand, counting down.
TTTTTTTTTTTTTTTTTTTAATAATGATAGTGCCAGTATCAAACTAGAATTCATCTGGAAAGAGAAAGTAAAGGGTAATCAGACTACAATGTTAGTATCCCATCTTACAGCCAAAAGTAGTTACAGCAGAAAAATACGTCTTTAAGGGCCAGTAAGCTTTTCCAACTAATGATCTTATTCCAGCTATTCAGAAGGGAATGTAAATCCTGATTCTTGTCCAAACCTTTGTTAATAAGAACCATCTGAATTCTAAGAGTGATACTAGCTTTAAAAAAATAATAATAATAATTCAAGCTCTCTTTTTAAAATCTTTCTTCATTTTTCTACCGCTGTGCAAACAAATTTGAACAAATGAGATGTTCAGAGATAGAACACATCTTCAAGTGTGATGCATGAAGTGTAACGACTCCAAAAATGAAGAAAATAAAGTAAGCTGATATGTCACGTTCAGATTCTCAAAGATAGATTCCATAACCTGTAATGCTTCTCTAGATCTTTGGATCTAGGGACCTTCCTTGGAACCTGGAACAGAACATTATGTGAGCACAAACAGCACCTAGAAATGATAGTGATGCTCTTCTCAATGTTTAATAGCTCTGTGTTTCAGACTGTCCCGTTCCGTTCATTCTTTACCTCAAAAAGGAATTTCATCTTATCTCCCAATACATTCATACTGATTAAAAGCATCAGATGTATTTTGGTGGGGATTCTGAAAATACCAAAGGGAAGATGAATTCTGTCTGGTTTTGGCAAGTCAGAATATAGGAAGAAGGCAGCAAAGAGGGCTGAAGTTGAGAGAAACTTCAAATGTATGTTGGACCTCTGCTGAGCTGCTTGCACTCCATAAAAACTCTGTGGCCAGAGGAGCTCACAGTGATATATTGGATTTTTATTCCATTAAAGAAACAACTTGAAGATAAAGGATTGCAAAATAAAACTCCCATCTTACAAAATGGAGATGTTCCTGTGATCATTTAGAAATTTCTGAGATAGTGGAGAAATAGTAATGGAATTGAGTATGTGCTATTTAGTATCTCCCATGAAAAAAATATCAAACCACTGAATGCATCAATTAGATCACTTAATCAAACTGGTCACTAACTTATGGCCTATCTGTAGAAATCCCTTTTGTAGAAGGTGAAGAACCTGAAGAACAATGCAGCATCCCTACTGAGCAGTTTCTTTCTCTAAAAGCTGTCTATGCTCCCTTGTTTTTTATTTTTTTAAACTTGTAAGATATTCATTGATATTTCTTAACCAGCTCTTCTACCTTCATGAGACCTATGGAGACTTCCTGATGGTTGAAGACCTTCTCTAATGACTTACTTTACCTGACTATATGGAAACTGTGACAAGAAAATAAGAATGAGCTTTAGAAACTGACTTTCTTCTATTATAGTTGATTTCCCAACACAGTCACACTCAATCTACATCTGCCTTATTTTACCCTATTCAACTCATTTTGTTAAAAATACGTATAAGTTATGATTTTGTGATTACATAGGAATAATACTTAAGATTTAAAATGCCTTTAAAAAAAATTAAAAATGCATAAAAAAAAATAAGCAATTGTTTGTTGTCAAACAAGTGGTTGGATTAAATTTGAGAGGTATGTTGATTGGGAATGAGTAGCAAACAAGCAATGGTGACCAGGGAGCCATGTGCTGCTGTATATGGGGTGACATGCAAAGATTTGGGCAGATACTTGCATTGCAAAACCTGAGCTTTTTCTGAAGATTGTAATGATCTTGTTGTCTTGTAACAATCCAATCCTCCCATTGTTGTGGTTCTGTGACCCATTTTCCCCCATACATTCAAAACAACTGAACACTTAAGTTGGGTGCAAGAAAAACTTTCAGCTTTGAAGTTCTCCTCTCAGCCTCTTCCAGACTAAACAACCCCGATTCCCTCTGTCACCTCTCAAAAGTCTTATTTTCTCATCCCTTCACCAACTTTGTTGCATTTCTCTGCACGCCCTTGAACAATTTACTGTCCTCCTTAGTGAGGACCTAAAGCTGAACAATATTTGAGGCACGCGCCTGCAAAAAAGGCAACAAGCATTTCCCTAGCTGGAAACATTAATTCTGATACAGGCCAGGATGGCACTGCCTTGTTCACCTGCCCGCACTGCTGGCCCACACTCAGCCAGATGCTGACCAGCACCCCTGGGTCCCTCCTTGTCCACTGGGCAACTTCCAGATGCTCTTCCACTCTTACCCAAGCCTGTACTGCTGTATAGATTGTTGTGACCCAAGTGCAGGACCCACCACTTACCCTTGCAGAGTAAATATTCCTACATTTTTATTTTTGGTATTCCATCATCACCTGGTTACCGAATTCAGATTTTGCTACAGTCAAAAAGCATAACAGGGGAGATGTGTTGTTTCCCTTTTGTTGTGCTCTTGCATGGTTCCACAGCTTTTCATCTAGAATTCTCTGGCCTTGTCCTAGATCTAAATAAACCTTAATGCTAATCACTGATGTTACATCGTTCACACTTAAACTACGTGTGGCTCATTGACTTTCCCCTTATACAGAGTTTCAAATTCTAAGAATAGATTAGAAGGCTACTTCTAGAAGGATTAGAAAATCACTGCAACTGCTTTTATTACATTATTACCCCCGTGGTCTTATATTATATTTGGCAAGAACATTTTTCTGGTTCCACAATGTGAAAAATCGATTAGATTGAATGTGCAAATGCTTGGAACTGGGATGACCAAAGCACTGCAAAAAAATGTTCTCACCGTACATTCTTCAAAACAGTCTCAAGGAGCTGACTAAACAAAAACTTCTTTTTCAGCTTCACATAGTTTAAAAAAACAGCATACAGAGGAAGGAGATGAAGTGGGAGGAGGCACTGTTTGCAAATCCTGGAACGGTAACTTGTTATGGGAACGAGAAGCTACAGAAATAATAACTTGTAAGTAACATTTAAAGGCTGCAGCTGGTACATGCAACACAGCTTGAACCTCAGGACGTGCTTCTTACAGTGAAGTAAGGGAAAAACATTGCAGATAAATGCAGAAATGCTCCAAGCAAGATATGAGGAACCTCTGCTTGCTCAAATTATTGGATGACATCTCCAAACCCATGAACTCATCAGCTTGAGCAGCACTGCAGCTAAGCTGTAGCGTTTGGATGTTGTTGATGCTGCTACAAAATGAAGCCTGCTATTCTAATCACTGTGGATAACGAGTTATATTCAGACATAACTCATAACATAATCCTTTGTTAGGAGCATTTCTCTGGCCCGCATGCAGAGTGCTAGCTTTGTGCAAACTTTCATATTGAAAAATGATAACTTGAACTCACAGATACACTGATAATACCTGATCACTACGCTAAAAGTAGGCCTGAAATCTCTTCCCAGAATTATGGCATTTTAATTAGAAGAATGTGGACGAAGGCTTAATCTTATTAGTAAGGATAGAGAGGGATAAGGCAGAAACAAAGTCCACAGCAACGCAGCCTAAATGTGAAAATCAGCAGCTTGGAGGCTGCACCGCCTGTACTGCAGCAGCAGAACTGCTCCCTGTCCTCTGTGACATAAAAGGTTAAATTTGACAATGAGTAATTTGAAAGAACTGCCCCTTCCCCTGCCTTCCAACTGCGAGTTACCTCGCACTCACTTATTTGAAAGCATTCAATGAAAACGCAGGGAAAGGTCATTTTAAATTTAGGAACCGAATTCAGAGATTTGTGAAAAAAAGTTTAAAAATAATCATTTTTAGGCATTCTGAAGTCTTGTGACGTTCAAGGATAAATAATCTCAACTGGAGCCGATTCCAACAGATGCTAATCTGTCCCTTGGCTTTGCAGTCTGCTTGAAATAGTACTTGTTTCTTCATGTCATGCCTCTGGCAATGCTTAGTGAAGTTAGAATTACAATCGCCAATGAATCCCATTCTTAATGTCATTAACTTTCTAAACTGTTCCCCATAGCTGGCAGCCTTTCCATGCAGAGACCTACTTAGTTGGGAGCTGGGAGAGTGATGGTTTGTCTGTCTAGAATCATTGTGCCTTTTAATTGAAATCTGTTTACTTGGTTCATTATGTCCGTTTCATGATGGCGATCACAAACTTTGCTGCATTTCTGTTGTGGTTTACCTATTAGTGAAAGGAAAAAAAAAAAAAGGCTCTGTGGTTAATTATGATGATTTTTGCAAGAAGAATCTTTAACCGAATTGTTAACATCATAAATTCAGCAAATGTTTGAATTGAAGATTAGAGACGTGGTTCATCTGCAGATTCTGTTCTCATTTCTAGCTTAGGAAGTGATTTGGCAAAATACAGGTTTCAGTGGCTGCTTTTCTACCAGCTGATAGATAACCACTGTCAGAACCCATAAACCACGAGCTTAAGGTTGCTTCCAAATTAGGGACAAATATTGATCAGAAAGCAACGAGGAAGGCCCCAGATGACAAGGACTGTATGTCAAACAGAAAACACAGGCAACAGTACTGCTGTTTGTGTTCATTAATCCTGTGGTTGTATAACGGATCATAGGCTAGGAGTTTACTTTCCCTCTCATAGAACATGAGTCAAGGGTGACCAAAATGATGTGTGTTATAACATGAGCTTGACACTCATCACTTTAGCAGATGGGGAAGTCAAATATTTGCTTCTTAATAAGAAAAAGTAAAGCTGATTAATCATCTGAGTCATCCTGCTCTAGTTCAGTGCTGGAATGAATGGCATTCCCTATGGATCAGCCTACGCAGAAGGAAATGCTAGACTGTAATCAAGACCTAGTGACTGAGTTCAATCAACTGTTTCAAAATATCAACCATGAATTTTTGATAAAATGGAAAGTGGGGATTTTTTTTCTCCCAATCATGCAGTTGATCCATTCCTGAAAATTCGTATTTTGCAGGGAAAACAATTAGAAGATTTCCACCAGGGCCCCCTCCAACTGGAAATTTATTACCCCTTTTACAAGCTTACGTTATGTTACGCTGCAATGTACAGATGAAGGGACTGGAACACAGCACTTGCCCTTTCACATTCTTCTTTCTGAACAGTGCTGCAATGCTGCCTTGTTTTTGGGACAGATAAGTGGCAGAAACTCCCTGATTTAGACTCACAGAAGGCAGCAAATTTTTAGAAGCTTTTAGAAGATATCAACCTACTGCAACTCTTGCAGATATTACCACGAGCAGCAAAAATCCCACCTGGAAAGGAAATGGGGTAGTTTGGAGTGAAGTCAGTTAAGTTCAGTTGTTGTTTTCTAGAGGAATCGATCCCAAAAAGTTTATTTCTATGGGTTTTTTTTTCTTATATCTAGCAGTGAGCATTTCAAACAGGAGCTGAAGAAAGTTCCTGTCGATTTTTGGCAAGAGTTTGGAAAAACAGTGGTTATCTGAACATTAGTCTAGTTCCTGATGCCCCAGGTTACGTGCAGTGATGAAGAATTTATCATCAGCACATCTGTAAATGACTCATCTTGCTTCTTGCACTCACATGGCTTCACAATTTTACTGCCTGCTTGCATTGACGTAAAATATTGGATATTTGTCATGTGAAGCTCTTCCATCCCGTGGGTAATATCGGAAATTCCAAGCACAAAAAACACCTTAATACCACGCTGCAGTTAATGCATCCCTAATCATCCTGTAGCCTCCACGATAGGACACAGCACTCGTCTTCAGTTAGCAGTCATAGAATGATAAACCTTACAACGCAGAATCTGGCTGCAAATCACACACCTGGAATTAAACATCTTCACCCAGCTCCATTACAGGCTGTGCAAAGGAGGTGTGAGAGCCTTAGATAAGATATTACAAAGTAAACAATAACTGCTTTTATATTTTTCCGCTGGCGTAAGGTGATGAATTCTTCTAATGGCTTCACCCAACATAAACACCAGAAATGGACGATTTCTTATTTGGCTTTTATGGTTTGTTGAATGATGGCAGTGCTGGGAGAAAAGTGTAATAAAGCTCAAAGAAACAGGAGAAGGGTTTTGTCAGAGCTCTTCTCCAGACTTCAGACCTGTTTCCTGGGCTGTGTGTCTTCACACAAGGCCATATTAATTCTCCAGGCAATGTGGAGCTTCCCCTCGTGAGTTTTGGGGAATGTGGAAAGCAATATAAATTCTCACTCCCAATTCCCACTGGGCCCTTTATGAACCATGTATTGAATACCCACCAAGTTTCAATCTGTTTATAATGCCAGTTTTTCAGCCCGGTTTCAGTCCAATTTTTTGCACTACGTAACGTAAACCAGAAATAATTTCTCTCTCTACCTTTATGTTCAGTCCTCCTAAAAACAGCATTTGGGTGAAGGCAAGAGGGAATTAAAAGAAATTGATAGCTGCAGTGAAAAACCAGTTTGCAGTTAACTCAGCCTACTGACCCTCTGCAGATGGGCGCTGGTGGCCCTTCCTAAAGGCCTTAATAGAATAATTTCCATCATCGGCGCAGTGATGGCATTCCAGCAGAGCTGCACTGATCAGCTGTGTTCATCAGAACTGTGAGTTTTTCTTGACATCTGAGCTGCTCACATGGCTGTCGTAAAGCGTGAGCGTAAACACCTTGCAGAGCTGGGGCTGCTACACAGAGTATCTCGAAAGGATCATGAAAATAATGGGCAGGAAATGATGCATTTCAGAAAGTGCAGGCTGTGTTGTTCACCGCAGGGCAAAGAAATGCCTTTATGAACAAGCAGTGTTTAATACCTGAGTCACCCAGGCCGTAAAGGCTTCCAGAAATAAAAGATATATTTCAAAATGGAAAAAACAGATATTCTTTGAGATAGAGCTGTTAAACGTGTCGTAATCGAAGTAATGCACAGCAAGGAGGTACCTGGTTAATTTCCATTACAAAATTTTCCAATTTTTTTTTTTTTTTTTTTTTTTAATGGCCTGGATTGAATACAGTTGTATCAATAACAAAATAAAGACAAGCAAAGCAAGTCAATAAACCAGACCGCAGAAAGGTCTGTCTCTATTCCCAGACAACACAGAGGGAAAAGATACAAACTGATTAAGAATAGGGAAAAAAAAATTAAACAGTCATCCTCAAGCAAATAAAACCACGTTTAAAAAACACAGAATTCTCAAATAAATGATCTGCTATGACAAGGAAGCAGGTTCGTCCTGACAGTTGTTCACTTATTGCATTCATTTTTATTCCTGGAAGTTTCATATTTGCATAACAAGTGCAGTGATGGTTCTGCTGTCGATGTTATGTAAACAGAGGCCAAAAATGACATGGAAAAAATCATCTTATCTTCTGTTTTACATCTTTTTGTCCACCTTTGTGGTTGGATCTGTTTGCACTGACAGTGACAGTCTCAATATACAACAGTTCAATGGGAGCACACTCTGATCTTTTATTAGCACATTGTTATACACTGTTTGGAAACAGGAAATTACATTTTGGAGTAAAGAACAAGGATCAGGACACATTTTTTTGGAATCACTGTAATGGCCTGTGCCCAAAGAAACTAATTCAGGAAGCACATGAAGCTTTCTGGTTACTGCAGGTATGATTTCTGAAAGCGACCATTCAGAAAAACATTATAGGGATTCCTGTCAGACTGAGGGAAGCACGCAGGGGCCTGGATTCTAAAATCCAGCCCAGGATTTTTGCTGTGTGCACGAAACATCCATGAAATATTTTCTTTGGAAGGAAAGTACAATGAAATCTGAAAGCCAAGTTCATACAATACAACCGTTCCCAGCAGTAGGGGATGGGAGTCCGATATTGATTTGGATCTTCTGATACTGTGAACTACCATGCTGTAAAATCGCAGAGCATTACTGTAAGGGCAAGAGCTGAGAAAAAAAAAAAGTCTTTACTAGCAAATAATCATTGCCTCGAAGGCAAGGAAGAGTCAGAGGTGTTTCATTCATTGTTCAGTGGCACCACTGAAGCTTAGCAGTAAAGCCATCTGTGTGTTATCTCCAAATACATCATGAAAGCATTTTCATTTTGAGCTTAAGCAAAGTCTCATTCATGGGTGCATGCAGGTACAGCCCGATGTCTATGCACATATAGACCCACAGAATCATTGTGGTTGGAAAAGACCTCTAAGATCACCAAGTCCAGCTGCCAGCCCATGCCTAGCATGGCCGTAACCACATCCCTCAGTGCCACATCTCCACAGTTCTTGACCACCTCCAGGGATGGTGACCCCACCACCCCCCTGGGCAGCACTGTCACTGCACCACCACTCTTCCTGCAAAGAATTTCTTCCTAATATGGTAATTTTCATTTTAATGGCTCTATGCAAGGCTCCAACTACTGAACAGTACTTTGTGTGTTTTCTCCTGCTGTACAGTAATGGTGTAATTTAAACATCATTCAAATGAATATAACCACGCAGGCATTATGCCTGTAAGTAATCAAGTGCTCTCATCCACCTGAGCACATGAAAGCAGTTGTGTGGTGCCCTTGGGTGTGCTTCACTTGGACCTCGTGCACTCAGAAACATGCTGACCTGTAGGCTGCTGTAGTCAACTCTCACCAGCTTTGTTGACTTTACAACTCCCCACCAATACAGCCAGTATGCTTCCTTGTTTTACTTTATTCTTTTCCTGAGATGTGGATAACGATGAGAACCACAAGCAATATTCAGGATCTATATATGTCCCATACTGGGCATAGTGTAGGCTTCTATCAAAAGCCTGAATTCTTCCTGCCACCATCTACAATGCACAAGTAGCTTTAATGTCAGTGGAATCTGGCAGATAAAGTGGTGTGTGTGCTCTAATAGGTATCACCTATCTTGGCATAAGCAGAAAGGATCTTGCTTTGCTTGGCCATGTATTTTTTGTGTAATTAATTCAGCAGAGCTGTAAAAAAGGCTCCATACAGCCACACGCATCCCATAGGACATCCATCCCAAAGGAGGAGATCTACTTGAACACTTTTAAATACATTGGCTTGGACAAGTGTGCACCAATCAAATTCAGAATAGGGAGAACTGCCTTTCTACTCCGAAATAAAAGCAGTAGGATTGTTACATGTGCCTCTTACCATGAGACAAGTCGTGCTGGAAGATGTTATCTTCCATTTCTCCAAGCATATCAGCTCACCTAGAAGATGTTCTATTTCACTACCAGTTTCTGAATCAGCCCTTTGAATCCTCCTGGTGAGAGGGCAGTTACCTGCAGAGCTCACCATCACTGCAGCCCATTTGATAGGCACTGGGTTTCACTAGTTTTTATTGGACTAATATTCAAAAGACACTTCTAAGGCCACCAATACCATCATTTGACTGTTGGTGCTAGAATATTAACTCATTTGGAATGAAGCATTCGTGTTATTAACCTTTTATTTTTAACATTTCTTCTTAAGAACTGAAACAAATGGCAGAACTACGTTACCTCCTTGAAGTTATGGATACACTTTTTCCTCCATGCTTTCAATTGAATTCAATTGATTCTAATTGTTGTGCATTCAGCATTCTATTAGCTCTAAAAGCATTTTGTAGAGAAAAGCAATTCATGGAATTTACACTTAAAGGAACATTTCTCTGTGCCCAAAGTCACAGAGCAGTAATTTATTCTATGGATAGAAGTAATCTAGTCTTTAAATGTGTTGACCCTGTTCTGTTTATCCCACTAAAGAAGGGCATTTTGCCCTCAAAAATGCCAACCTTTATATATATATATTAAGTATTTGTCTGATCTGATGTTTGAATTAATCTACATAATGGCTGCAAAATGCTAACTTATCATTCCATATAACAACTACTTGGCGTGTGGGTTCGAATGATCCTTTGTGCTAATTCCCCACTGAATTTAAATGAAGACATCTGAAAGGATAATTTGAGCTTTTGATTGAGAAAATGGACACTGCTTTGCTAAGAGAGAGAAAAATAAAGCCATGGTTACTTTCTTTGCTGTCATTTTTGTGGGACTGATGCATCCCTTCAGGGTGAGGGGCTGGGACCAGTCAAGATGTGACACGACTATGCTGCACACATTCATCAGAATGAGTTCCTCTCCAGATCTTACTGAGATCTATTAGAAAAGGATTCATCTCTAACTTCAACATCTTTCAGGGACAAATCTTGCTGATTTTACTGGTTCTCCATCCCACCGCTGCAGTATTGTAACCTCCTGACTCTCAGACAAACATGGGATGGTTGTCAGGGTCACTTTCACAAAAGCCTGTTTTCCATAATATCTAAACCAGCTCAGAAGTGCAAAGACCAAATGAACTTGCTGGCAAGTTCACTTCCTGCCCATCTTTCTGCAGATAATTGTCACATTTTACTTACGCTTCGCAAAAAGAAAAGTAGGAAAAAGGCTTTATTGTGACACTGAGGCTTGAAAACACCCATCAGTGATTTGTCTTATAGTTACAAGGCAACTTTGAAGTTGTGGCAGCTCGGAAAAACCAGCCTGACAAGCACGCTCACTTCCCCTGTTTCTTTAAAACTCCTTGAGCATATAAGGGAAATTTAAAGTGAAGAAAGCAACTCAAGCACAAGCACTTTTTGTTCCCAGCACACAAATTCTTCTCGTCCCTGTGACTGGAATCCCCATTTTTGCCTCTGACCGATGCATCAGACAGAGCAGCGTTAGCACCCATATAAATCAATAAGCACTGTCACTTTCAGTCTGTCAAGGCAATTTGTAAGCTTTTTCAAGTGGACATCCTAGAGGATACAGATGGTGTAACCTCCAGCCGTCCCTACAGCTGGAAGGTTTCTGCCTTGGGCCATTCACACTACCACAATTCCTATTCATATTAGGGGGAAAAAAGTTATTTTCAGTAGAATTGCCATAAAAGAAAAGGAAAAAATAATTAAGCCTTATGTTGAGAACTAAAGCAATCAAGAATTTCCATACAGAAGTAACTGCTGTGCTGTGCAAGTAGAACTAGATTTTTATTTACCTGGATAAAAACCACAAGGAGAATACTTACCTCCCTAAGGTTAAACTGTTCTTACAAAAGATTTGTTTCAAGCTTTGAATTTAAGCACAGAAGCTCCATGAACACGCTCCAAACATGCAGACAGTTTACCATGCATTAGCAGATATAATCCTCAGCTTCACCAGACCAACATTTTTCTGAGCAAACAGGGTTTTTCTAAGCAAGGAGCACCCTGTATTTCAAACACTCCTCTTCAAGAGAGTGCAAAAATCACTGCACAGCAAAAAAGAAAAAAAAAAAAACCACATCGGCTGATGCTGAAGATCCCAAACTTCCACAACTCAGGGTTCAATCCCACACGACTGGCTTTGTGAAAAGTGCTGATGTGTGGTCACTCACCTTAGAGGGGACGGGAATCCGGAGGGCTGTCCAGGCTGTTTTGTAGTCTGTAGCACCCCGGTCTGCGGATACTTTCCCAAGCCAGAAGAGCCATTCACATTCCCTCTGCCTTCCCAGCCTCATTCACTGCTCTCAGGGCTCAGCTAGCTGCACTGACTCACAGAAATCAAGCTCCCTCAGGGTCCTAGTGCTGTAAACGTGTGGGAGCTGCACAGACTCGTAGGAATTCTGCTGCTGGCTTGGTGCCTAGCCCGTGCAGTGACGGACAGATGTGCAGTGAAAGTTTGAAAGCATGCACTGCTTGTATGACTGTGCATGCATAATAGCAAGAAAAGCCTCCGACTTCCTGGTTCCACTGTCAAGAGCTGACACTCTTTAAGGGTGGTTTTTTTTTTTTTTTTTCCCCAGGTCTTCAGCATTTCTACTTTGCATCTTAATCCCTGCGCTCAAATTAAAGAAACTCCGGGCTCTGTAATTAATGGGCCCTTTTGAAATTCATCTCTGGTGCCCTTCACTGATGTCATCTGTTGATAAACAAACCTGAAGGAACGCTAACAGTTAACCGGGGAAGCAGTGCACTGGGTTGCCTGCAGAAATCCCCACTATTGGCCCTCTTTAACAGGGCTCAGCCAAACACAGCTCAAGAGTAGCAAAGAAATGTTTGATCCTGACTTGGGGCAGAGGAAAAGATTATGTAGAATCCCTTCTAGCCATAATATTCCGTGTTTAACATGCTTACCTTGAGCAGTAAAGAGATATGGAAATGTTTTCCATTATTTTTTATGAAGGAGGATTAAGCACTTGCAGCAAGGAAACAATGGTGTGTTTTAAGCACTGATAGACAACAGAAGGAATACAAACGTGAAGAACTACAGAAGATAAAGAAAAGCCACAGGCAGTTGGCTAACTACACTGAGAACTGCAAGGCAGCCACCTGGGATCTCACCTGGAAATCAATCATCATTTAGCCTTTGTGATTGCACAGAGAAGCAACAGAAGTTATTTGGATGTCCTCCCCGGAAAATAAGAACAGTGCATTTTCTCAATGTGGCAATAATCAAACATCTTTCCATTCCACCCAGAAGAGGGCAGCCATCCAGAGACACTTATCCCTACAATCTTTTGGACACAGGAAAAAAAAAAAAGACACCAACGTGTGGAAGATAATGCAGAAAGGTGTGAAGCAAAAGGAAAAGCAGCTTTGAGATCATGGTGTTTCTTACCTGCCACATGGATACGTTCTTTTTTGAGCGTGTACCAAGCAGATCTTCACATCTTTTAAGGTTAATAAGACAATTCTTATTCCTTTCTCATGGTGCCAAATATAACAGAGGCTTCAGCACTGGACTCTAAAGCAGTGTCCTTTTAAAATGGCCTGAATTATCTTTAAAGAAATTCTCCCTATAAAATGATTAATGCAAGAACTACCAGCCCAGTTTGCCAGAATTACGCAGCTCAAATTGCTCTGTTTTTCTAGAAGAAAAATGCTTTCCACACACTGTGCAAGTCACAGGCCAAAGCGCGATGCCTTCATTTGCACAGACAGCCATCAGAGTTTGGGAAAGCATTGCCTGAAAACTTGACCTTAGAATTTGGCCTTAGCTTCATATTTCACTGCAGAAATGCCAAACTGTTCTTGTGTTGAGTGAGCATTTTGTTGCACTCATTTCTTAGAATACACACAGATGAGGGCTTTGTGCTGCAGCATTTGAAGAAGCGTTGCAGCCCGTGGTGGCTGCAGCAAACAGCATCAAAACAGACAAGACATTAATGCTCAGCATCCCTACAATAGATTTCTTGGAAAAGCTGCCTTTTTCTTAAGAGCGTGACCACAAAAGCTCTTTAGGGCACTGTAACAATAACATACCATATTTGTACTTAATCAGTTGCATTGTTTCTGTCTGAAGAAACACTCCTTTTGCACCCTGTTCTTCTACCTCCCGAGTTCACACCAGCAAAGAAAGCTGCAGCAGTCTCTGGGATGAAGCACTGGCACGCATTCTCTGCTTTTATGTTCCCACATACCCCAAACAAACACCATTTTAGCTTCTGGAATAGGTGTGGTGCTACAGGCACGCTGCAGTGTGCTTAATTCCAGGTGGACTGCTATAGGCAGAGCCCAGTGGCTGAAAGCATGGCACAGAGGTCACATCTTCTCCTTCCAGCAGTGCTTTGAAACACAGATTTAAGTTTTACCACATGCACGTTTTCTTTTATCCTCTGTGAGCTGAGGATTCTCTTGCTTTGACAAGCTGCTGCATGAAAGGTGAAGGATAGTGATGTCAGGCTGCATAAGGGAAGGTGTGCTCTGGAATCAGAGGGGAAGCTCTTTATACAGCATTATGTGAGCACAGAACTCACGAATCCTGGTTCTCTGCAGGTTTGCATCCACTTATTTCTCTGCCTTTACTGCAGTAGTTCCACATCCCCGTGGCATCTTGTGTAAGCTTCTTTAAACCATATTCCCCCTAAGATCACATGAATTCAGCAGTGTACTGCCATACAGCACAGAAACATTCTGCATTTCAAAGAAACAGGAGTACTCACCCCAAAATGAAGAGCATCACCACTGAGAGCTACAGATACAGGTAAAGCATTCTGTGCTTTGCTGACCCTGGGGCTGAGGTAAGCCCTGACCTAAGCTCTCAGCAGCAGCTGTGCATTGCCATAGCCTTGTCTTCTGCCACATCAGCACCTTGGATGACTCACAGGCTATGAAAATGGTGCCCTATGCCTCCATGGTACATTCAGTATTGTCAGCAGGTTTAAGGGCTGTGTGGGCATTTCTCCTGGAGTTGGTGTCTTTGTGCTGCTGAAAGCACATCAGGGAAGATGTTTGAGAAGAAGCTCAAGGAAGGTGCTTGAGAAGCAGCAGCGAGGCTTTTCATCCTGCTCAAAAAGGAGCAAAACAGCTGCTGGCAGGCTCCAGGCAATACCAAAGTGCTCACAAGTAGACCAATAGTTATATACAATAAGAAGATCTAAACTCACCCAGCTAGTGGAAAGCACCTCTGGCAATGCAGCACTCCTCAAGAAGCAGCCTAGGTCCAAGAAATGCTCACCCTTCAGTGGCTGCCCCTTAAATGAGCCCAGGATGGTCCAGCCCTTCTGGGCAGATGGGAGAGCACAGGTGCAAACAATGTGTTCCTTAGGCCAACAGCATCCCTTCACCAGGTGCTCAATCACCAGTTCAGGGATTCCCCTGCTTTTTTCCATTTAGAACCAATGCTCTATGAAGAAAAAAAGCTGCCAAAAATATAAGCAGTTCTTCTGATTATTTCTGAAATCTTTATGGCAGTGGAAGTAACACAGGTGGGAGCAGCTGTTTTTTCCTCCAACCTTACAGCCACCTTACAGAGCAGTCAGGGTGCTGAGAGAGGGACTCACAAGTTCAAGCTCTGAGAAATATTGAGGAATGGGATGAGGATAACGACACTTTTTTCTTCCAACACACTTATTTACATCTGTATTCATGTGTGCAGACGTAATACATCCTTGTAATATTAAGTCCCTGTGTGAAAAAGATGTTTCCTAGATGCTGGGAAGTGCTTAGACGTGAGTGCAAGAAGAGTTTCAAGCATCTCAAGTGAAGTATTCAAAGTGGCAGTGTTTGTTTTACCTAAAAGAAAAATTATCAGTTTTAAAAATGCCTAGAAAACACAGCTATCTTGTGTAAACTTGTCTGAGAGTTCTTGTCCTGGGGCTAAAGTGGATGTAAAGTGATAGTAAATATTTCCCGTTTTACTTACCTGGAGGGAACTCGTCCCCGTTGCCAAATCTGTGTTAATCAAGAGGTGAACAGGAATTGTCATAATGCAAGTTCTTTTCTTGTGTTAGTGACAGAAAATACATATATATTTTAAAAAATACAATAATCTCCTGGTTTATTGTGTCTTGCTTTGTGTATCTTTGTAGTATTGTGTGTATGGCAGAAGTTACTGGAAAAAAAGCAGAAGAGTCACTGGCGGGTTATGGATAAATAGGTCAGACAAACCATTACTGACTGCAGACTCTTGGCTGTTTCAGCTGTGTGGCTTCTCCACCGAATCGATAGTGCACAGAATGCAGCACATTGGAAAATCGATTTGCACACAATACATTTCTAATACACTGCAATTCAAACCAAGTGGTGATGAGAAACGTTGATTTATGGTGAATTAGGGATGTGATCTGTGCTAATCCTTTCTTTCTCTTTTAGTTGGCTGTGTAATTAAAGCATCTCAGAAGCCTGAGCCTACTGAAACCAGAATGTCTTGACTGGCAAGTGGAAGCAACATATAGACCAAGCAGAGCTATGAGATAAACATGATGTTACTCTTCAGACTCAGCAGAGGTTTTGCCTCATGGTTGTTTGAAAGAATGCAGTAACTACAAACGTTTCTGGAATATGCAAAGCGTGCACTTGTGTTGGAATACCTTCAGACTCAGCTACTGCTTTGATAGGAGGGTCAAATAAGAGCATATGTGCTCTTTGCAGTCTTAAATGTGACATGAACTTGGAGGACTAGCACTCAGATGCTTATTCCCTATATTCTTCTGTAAGAGCTGAAAAGTTGTAAGATATCCTGCTTTGTAGCTGCACAGCTTTTTCCGGGACGTGGCAAAAATTGATACAGCCTGATTCCTGCAATTGGCTGAAGCAGGGCTGGATTGGAATCTGAAGTCTCTTTGGAAACCATGAAGAACTTGTCAGACAAAGTTCACTAGCTGTGGACTTCTATACAAGGTCTCTCTCCCTCTTTCCATGAAAAAAAAACCTCCCTGGATGCCATTTTCAAGGAACACACGTGGTCTGGTGTGCTGTTAACATTCACCTCCAGGACAGGAGCAACTCAAGAAGTGGTCAAATACGTATTGGTTTGTTTTTGAGTGGGTGTAGAATCATAGAATGGTGTGGGTTGGAAGCGACCATTAAGATCATGCAGTTCCAACCCCTCTGCTACAGGCAGGGACACCTCCCATAGCTGCTCACAGCCCCATCCAGCCCAGCCTCGAATGCTTCCAGGGCAGAGGCATTCACAGCCTCTCTGGGCAACCAGTTCCAGAGTCTCACCACCCTCTCAGTAAAGATTTTTTTCCTAATACCTAGTCTACATCTACCCTCTTCCAGGCTAAAAGCATTTCCATGTAAAACCATACGTGCTGAAAACGCAGTGCTAGCATCAATCCTTCTGGGATCCGCAGAGTCTGACAGGTATATCCTCTCCTTGGGGGGGGCACTGACACTGTCATTGCAGCTCATACTTGGTTGAAGACTCATTCACCCAATGTCAGCTTGCAATAAGAACATTTGTCAGCAGGTTTGGACGTATTACCTGTTACTAGATAGCAAAGTTATCATTTGCTGACTTCCTGACAAGCTTTTACTTGCAGCACTGTTCCTCTGCTTGCTGCAGAGGAATTGGGTGCAGAGGAATCGACTGTGGCACAGGATGATTCTTCTGTTTGTTCTGTGAAATGGGTCTCATATTCTCTCCTCTCTACTATTTTCCTTCCATGCTCTAACAGAAACTATTTCAGTGCCCACCTATGGCTGGCCACAGTTTCTGCATCTGACTTTCAAAACTATCTACAGGAGGTGCAAAAATGTAATGAGAAATCCTGTTATGAAATGGGGAACGTAGGCTAAACATAAAACTTGGAATGAGTTGTGTTTGGCTATTAAGGGTAGAAGCCTTGGCTGGTGGGACATTCTAAAATAGCTTAGAGAATGTGCTCTGTTGGAAGGATCTTGCCCTCATGCTAGAAGACTTCAAAGGATGGACTTGCTTTTCACTATTCCTTTATCTGATATCTTCTTGCCCTTAGTGGTAAATTTTAAAGAGACTTTGAGGAAAGGCTTAAAAGGAGTGCAAATAATTGCCTTTAGAGCAATGCTGTAGAAACATTTCATTTTATACTTGTCTTCCAGGACCCGAGCTCTCCATTGTGTGACAACAATAGAAATGGTAGAAGTGTAAAAAGCTGGACTCCCTGCCAACGTTACAACTTGTCGTTACTACTAAAAAAGGCAGTAAGCTGGGAGGGTATATCAAAGAATGAATCACTCCACGCTTGCCTCGTTTCTTGCACTTGTTTTCCACACATTTTTTTGCTGATCACTGTTGGATACGTAGGTCCAAGCCAAAAGCACATTTGGATTGAGCCAGTGTGGGAGTACTTGTGTGTGTTAAGTTGTTCTGCAGTGAGGTGTGTGGTTCTCTGTGTAAGAAATGGAATGAAGGTGCAGCTTTTCAGTTTCACCATGAGGAAAACCAGGTATGGAGTCAACTTGTAGCAGCACTGCAAAGCTCACGCACAGCGTTTTTCTTTCTGTCGGTGATACAAAGATTGTCTCCACCGTGATTTCCACCACTGCGTTGCTGGATAAATCAGATGTAAAATTCAGATCCTTCAGCCTTCATTAGCAGCGAAGTGAAGCTTCCGGCTAACTCACTTTTATGTGTCCTTTACTTTCTTGCCTTGTGCTGGTCTATGTAAATAATACTATTTTCAGACCTCTGGCAGGAAGAGAGAGACTCTAGGGAAAATATACCCTGATGGGGCAAATCAGGATAATGGCACAAGTCTTGTAAATGGTGTCAGCTCTGCTTTTTAGGGACACTTTCACAATATCCCTTCCCCTCCCCTCGTTAAGAGACCCAACGGTAGTGCCAGCAGACTTGCAGTACTACAAACAGAAACTACCATCTGTGAAAGTCAACCACACAAATCAAAACGCAGGTTTATGGCATGGAGCATTAGCATGATTTGAAAATGCTCGTTGCATGCACAGCACAAATAAAACCAAGTTGGGTTTGAAGAAAGCAGAGTTTACTCTGGGACACAGTGTTCAGTATTTGCAGATCATTGGACAGCTCAGTCTAGTACAGAGCATGCCTTTTTATGGGGACATTCCAGCTCCAAAGAAAGCAAATTCTTCTGAAACACATTGTCTTAGTTAAACTTTTAATATGTTTGGGTATTGCTAGCAGCAGCTTTATATAATACAGTCTTGTAGTGCTCAACAAAGACAAAAAAAAAAAAAACCCACCCATATTCTATGTGCTATTGAACAACAGGAAATACAGCCAATGAGGATATATTACTATTGTGAGACTTGCACAGCATTTTACACCTGGAATTGGGATGAATAACAAACAAGAAAGTGGACATCATCTGCATCCTCTCTTGCAGTATAGCCGTGATACCTGGTGCTTGGAACCAAACCAAGTCACTTACTGAAATTCCTTTCAAATCACATTCATTTTGCCTTCTGTTAAGTTTTCGTTAAATTCTACACATGTATTTCATGTCCTTTTTTAAAAAAAATTTAATACACTACTTAACAACACTGAAAAATATCTGCAGTACACAGAATAGCACAGCACAGAATAGAAAAGAAAGTAATAGTTCAGCTGGAAGGGACCTTTAAAGATCATTGAGCCCAACAGGCTGCCCGCTTCACTTACTGTTTAGAAAACTGTGCAGGTAATACTGCTGGAGGTCTTGCCTCATTTCTTCCCTCTAGCATCCTGAAAAACCACTCAGTACTGCTGGTGGACAAGTAGTTGCCTTGTAAGTAGTGTCACGTGTGGCTTCTGCAAGAATATCCATGCTGTGGAGTGCTGAAGGCTTGGATCCACGTTGAGTTCCTGCCATTCTTCTGTGTGCCTTGGCACTGCTGTCCTTGCAATGCTGTGATCCGTTTGAAATGCTGAACCACATCGTGTCTGAAAACTATTTTTTGTTATGCAAGAAGGGAGGGTTGGTATTTGGGGTTTTCCTCTTCTTACTATTCTCCTCAGGACATTCAATTATAGTTTTATGATGTATTTGTGATTCTGTAAGGCCTTTCAAAATTTGTGTCATTTCACATGCAAGCCATCAGATGGGTAAAGTCATTCTGCTTGAAAATTAACGAAGCATTACTTTATTAAGAGCTGTTAAACTTATACATTCTTATTATTTCTAACATAGGGAACAGTGTCACAGAATCACAGAATCACAGAATGACCTGGGTTGGAGGGGACCTCAAGGATCATGTAGTTCCAACCCCCCTGCCTAGCAGGGCCACCAAACATACACCTTTACTAGATCAGGTTGCCCAGAGCCTCGTCCAACCTGGTCTTGAACACCTCCAAGGACGGGGCATCCACAACATCCCTGGGCAGCCTGTTCCAGGACCTAACCACCCTCCTAGTAAAAAACTTCCCCCTAACATCCAACCTAAATCTTCCCTCTTTTAACTTAAAACCATTTCCCCGTGTCCTGCTATTATCAGCCCTTATGAAGAGTTTACTCCCCTCCTGGGAGTAAGTTCCCTTCAGATATTGAAAGGCTGCAATGAGGTCGCCCCGCAACCTTCTCTTCTCCAGGCTGAACAAACCCAACTCCCTCAGCCTGTCCTCATAGGGGAGGTGCTCCAGCCCCCTGATCATCTTCGTGGCCCTCCTCTGGACCCTTTCCAAAATCTCCATGTCTTTTTTGTACTGAGGGCTCCACACCTGAACACAGTACTCCAGATGGGGCCTCACAAGAGCAGAGTAGAGAGGGACAATCACCTCCCTATCCCTGCTGACCACCCCTCTCCTGATGGAGCCCAGGATCCCATTTGCTTTCCGGGCTGCCAGAGCGCACTGCTGGCT